>NW_024750677.1:0-10203 GCF_018991925.1 Homarus americanus
AGAACAAGTATTTGGATGATAACATGTAGAAATTAGTCGGTTAAATTTAGGTAAAAAGAGTAAGAATAATGAGATAACACATTAAGAAGCAAGTGACACTTATTATAACAATCTCGACCATGATTATAACAACCACGACCATGATTATAACAATAACGACTATGATTGTAACAACCACGACTATGATTATAACAACCACGACTATGATTGTAACAACCACGGCCATGATTATAACACTCACGACCATGATTATAACAACCACGACTATGATTATAACAACCACGACCATGAATATAACACTCACGACCATGATTATAACTACCACGACTATGATTATGACACCCACGACCATGATTATAACACCCACGACCATGATTATAACAACCGAGACTATGATTATAACAACCACGACCATGATTATAACAACCACGACCATGATTATAACAACCAGACCATGATTATCTCATATACTATAGGAATAGCCGTGTGTCTGTGTGTCTGTGTCTGTTCTGGGCAGCCGAAACAGCACAATCGTTTTTCATCAAACTTGGTGAAAAATCGCAAAAAATTCGTAGAGCGGAACAAACCTGGTCCCATGTCGAAGGTTTACATAAGACCATAAGAAGATAAGAATGGAGGAAACTGCAGCTGGCCTATTGGCCCATACTGGCCAGTCCCATTTACACCCAACTCCTTTGCTTGAAGCTCTTTAGGAAGGCATTAAATAACCATTTTATTTTCGCTCGAAAACGATGTCGCTGTACGCTGCCAGCCTTCAGACGGTTGTGCGCTAGCCAAGCGCGAGCGTTCGAACTTTCACCCTTTGGTAAACTGTACCACCGGACTCGCCACCGGGCACGAAGTACCCACGAATATATATATATATATATATATATATATATATATATATATATATATATATATATATATATATATATATATATATATATATATATATATATATATATATATATATATGTATATGTGTGTGTGTTTCCTGTTTATCCTTTTCTTCCTGGTTCGTATTTACAAGTTTTTCTCGAACACCTAGGAACCGTCAAGCTCCTAAGCAAGACTAAGACCAGTGGTTGAACAAAACATCTAGGGTAATGTTCAGAGCTCTAGAGGAGATTTGCAGACGAGACCTGTACACGAGACCTGAACCCGAAACACAACCAAGAGATAAATTTACCTCTCTTAAGACCACACACAACGGGTATTTGAAACTCCTGAAAGAAACTATTTACTCTGAACGTTCACAAAACACAAATTTTACAAAGCAATATATATAAATATATATATTTTTTTTCTACCCCCGCGCGGCCGAGTTGTAAGAGAATGAGAATCTCTTTTCCTGGTTCCTTTAAGCGCGCTTCTCTTTGCTCGATCCTCCATGGCGTCTATGCTTCCAGAGAGAATTTATTCATAGTATCAATACATTCAAAAACATATGTCCTGTCTTCCTGTTTATTTTCGTGTCTATTTCACCCAGTTTTTGCATTTCCTGACCTGACTGACTATGTTTTCGAGCGTGGGATTTTTTTTCTCCCATCAGCGACTTAATATTTGTCCAATGAGCGGCCAATCCTTGCTGACCCGTGTTTGAGGTGTATAGAATTGTAACGAGTAGTCAGGATATGTTAGGTATAGGATCGGGATGTAGGATAGATGCTAGCCAAGGTCCTCATCGTGTGTGTGTGTGTGTGTGTGTGTGTGTGTGTGTGTGTGTGTGTGTGTGTGTGTGTGTGAACAGGATTCGGTAAGGAAGGGGGTAATACGGAGGAGGGGGAGGATGTTGTTCTAAAGACTTACACACACACTTACACACACGCGCGCACACACGCACGTACACACACACACACACACACACACACACACACACACACACACATACACATTCATATACATACATACATACACACACACGTACACAGAGCCTTCAGGAGGTGCCTCACATTCCATCACAGATTAACTTTGAGCTATAATATGTGTCCCCTGATCAGCTGTTCTCGTCTCCTCCCTCTGGATCCCCTCCCCCCTTTCTCTCACTTCCTTCTACTACCCCAACTGTCTCTCTACACCCTCCTCCCTCTGGATCCCCTCCCCCCTTTCTCTCACTTCCTTCTACTTCCCCAACTGTCTCTCTACACCCTTCTCCCTCTGGATCCCCTCCCCTTTCTCTCCACTTCCTTCTACTACCCCAACTGTCTCCTCTACACCTCACTCCTCTGTTCCCCTCCCCACTTTCTCTCTCCTTCCTTCTACTTCCCCAAATGTCTCTCCACCCTCACTCCTCTGGATCCCTTCCCCCCCTTTCTCTCACTTCCTTCTACTTCCCCAACTGTCTCTCTACACCCTCCTCCCTCTGGATCCCCTCCCCCCTTTCTCTCACTTCCTTCTACTTCCCCAACTGTCTCTCTACACCCTTCTCCCTCTGGATCCCCTCCCCCCTTTCTCTCACTTCCTTCTACTTCCCCAACTGTCTCTCTACACCCTCTTCCCTCTGGATCCCCTCCCCCCTTTCTCTCACTTCTTTCTACTTCCCCAACTGTCTCTCTACACCCTCCTCCCTCTGGATCCCTCCCCTTTCTCTCCACTTCCCTTCTACCCCCCAAATGTCTCTCTACCCCTCCTCCCTCCCAGATCCCCTCCCCCTTTCTCTCCTTCCTTCTACTTCCCGTCTCTCTACACCCCTCCTCCCCTCTGGATCCCCTCCCCCTCTCCCTCTTCTACTTTAACTGTCTCTACACCCTCCTCCTCTGGATCCCCTCCCCCCCTTTCTCTCACTTCCTTCTACTTTAACTGTCTCTCTTCACCCCTCTCCTCTTGGATACCTCCCCTTTCTCTCACTTCCTTCTACTACCTTTAACCTCTCCCTCTCCTCTGGTTTCCCCCCCCTTTCTCTTCCTTCTACCAATGTCTCTACCCTCCTCCCTCGTTCCCCTCCCCCTTTCTCTCACTTCCTTCTACTTCATGTCTCTCTACACCCCTCCCTCCCTCTGGTTTCCCCTCCCCTTTCTCCTTCCTTCTACTACCCCCAAATGTCCTCTCTACACCCCTCCTCCCTCTGGTTCCCCTCCCCTTTCTCCCCTCACACTTCGTTCTACTTCCCCAAATGTCTCTCTACACCTCCTCCCTCTGGTCCCCCTCCCCCCCTTTCTCTCCCACTTCCTTCTACTTCCCCCGTCTTCTCCCACCTCCTCCCTCTGGTTCCCCTCCCCCCCCTTTCTCTCACTTCTTCTTCCCCAACTGTCTCTCCTACACCCCCCTCCTCCCCTCTGGTTCCCCTCCCCCTTTCTCTCACTTCCTTCTTCCATGTCTCTCTACACCCTCCTCCCTCTGGATCCCCTCCCCCCTTTCTCTCACTTCCTTCTACTTCCCCAACTGTCTCTCTACACCCTTCTCCCTCTAGATCCCCCCTTTCTCTGTCTACTCTCTTCTACCTCCCTAACTTCATATTTCCTCCTTCCTCCCTTGCTTTCTCTTTTTCTTTCCTTCAATACTTTCTCCTTTCTCCTTCTTCCCCCTTTCGCTTTTCACTTTCACGCGCTCTTCCTGTACCTCCTCCTCCCTCCTCCCCCCTTTTCTCTTCCTTCTCCCCCTACATTCTCCCTCTTTCCTTTTTTTTCTCCTCCTCTTTCTAGCACTTCTTTCCCTTTGTTCGTCTTCCTCCCCTTCCTCCCTCCAAGTCTACCCCCCCCCTCCCAGTGCAGTTGCCGTCTATGTGGAGGATAACATAAAAATTATCCAGAATTGAATTTGCATAAGCACTTGCTGCCGCCGCCTTGTGTGTGTGCGTGTGTTTATTTATTTGTTTATTTATTTATTTTAATTTTTTTTATAATTTTTTTTACGGGGATTAGCCCGCCCGGACAACTTGTGGTTCACATTATGAGCTCAATTTATGAGTCATTCTCTCACAAGTGTCTCCAGTTTGTGAGTTAATCCCTCCCATAACAAACTTTTATTTCCTCCACGTGAAGTAATTGTAACCTTAATAATAATAATAACAACAACAAAACGAACAAGAATCATTTATAACAACAACAACAATCTAAACAACACCAACAACAACACTAACACGAACAAAGAATCATAACAACAATAAAAACAACAACACTAACAGGAATCATAACAACCATAATAAATTCAAACAACCATAAAACTAAAAAAGAATCACAACTTATAAACAACTCACAACACTTTTAGCATTTTACTTAACATTAGAAAGAAGAAATAACTTCCCACTGACCCAGAGTTATTAGCCCTCATGAAGAACTTTATTACTGCTCTACTTCTCGTATATAAATCACCTTGACCACCTCACACCTCGGCAATTTGTTCCACTCGAGGTCCTACTTCAGCCCATCCTTTGGTCCCATCTCGACTTACGATCCTCATTTTGAACCTTTGACTTTCTCTTTTTAAACCTATAATCACATTTGAATCTTTTGACTTCCTCTTTCTGAACCTATAATTACATTTGAATCTTTTGACTTCCTCTTTCTGAACCTATAATCCCACTTGAATCTTTTGACTTCCTCTTTCTGAACCTATAATTACATTTGAATCTTTTGACTTCCTCTTTCTGAACCTATAATCCCACTTGAATCTTTTGACTTCCTCTTTCTGAACCTATAATCCCATTTTAATCTTTTGACTTCCTCTTTCTGAACCTATAATCACATTTGAATCTTTTGACTTCTTCTTTCTAAACCTATATTCCCATTTGAAGCCACCACCTCACAACCACCACCACACCATAACCACCTCACAACCACCACCACACCATAACCACCTCACAACCACCACCACCACACCATAACCACCTCACAACCACCACCACACCATAACCACTACTATACCACAACCACCACGCAACAAATGCCACCACATAAATACTACCACTACACCACAACCACCACTACACCACAACCACCACCACACCATAACCACACCACAACCACCACCACACCACAACAAATACCACCACATAAATACTACCACTACACGACAACCACCACCACACCACAACCACCACCACACCACAACCACCACACAACAAATACCACCACATAAATACTACCACTACACCACAACCACCACTACACGACACCCACCACCACACCACAACTACCACTACACCACACACTAGATAATGAGGCAACTTTTTGCCCGAGTCGATAGTCTGTGATGTGTAACACTTTTAATTGTTGACATTTTAAGTGTTTATGTTGTATCACTCACACCACATACTGCCAGTGAGACGCTCTCGTGTTTAATAAATGGTTGCCCCTCGTGTAACGAGGATGGCCGGCCCAAGGGTCACCTAGGCGTGAATTTGTTTAAGGAGCGTGTCAAGGAATAGTGCGAGAAGACCTGCCAATTCGCCAACTGCACTGGCGAACCATTACCCCGGAATACGATTAGTAAATCTATTAACAATCAGGTTCCCAATTACTACTGGGTAGACAGAGGCAAATGCTTAAAGAACCTTGCCCATAGTTTAACCATGCCGGGGGATCGAACCCAGGTCCGCTCGCTTGCGAGGCGAGCTTGCTTGACCATTACACCACAGATACGAACACGTACGGCTCACCTGAAGATTAGTCCCTGCAGTTTATTTTACCCTAAGATTAACCTCTAACACTTTTTTTATATAATTTACAGATATTTATTAAATAATGTATATATATGTAGTATTTATTTGAGAGTATTTGTTCGTAATATTAAGTAGGATTTTTTGTTGAAGAAATGGTTGCCGGTGATTGTATGTTTTCAATTAGTGGTGTTGATTTAGTGTGTTAACATGAACAACAGTGCCTTAGCGTGTGACTAAAAAGGATTAAAGTTTTTATGAGAATGCCAAGAAGAGACGACAGTGCTCTGATATACAGTAGAGTTTAGACTAAAAATGGTTGAAAACTTAGCAAAAGGATGGTCGTCAGGGCTCTGATTCGGTTGTTTGGGTAGAGCGAAGTAATCATTCGTCCTTTTAATTAGAAATGAACAGTACAAAATAAATGGAATGTTTTCTATCAGCGGTTCAGAAACAGTTGCATTCCAAATAACAAGATGTATATAAAAAACTGCCGACAAAGCGGTGCTCTTTAAGGGAAGATAATGCACCAAGTCTGTAAGAGAAAGTTCACCTGACCATGACATCAGCCCGCAGTGTCTGCCTCCTAACGCCCCTGGTATGTTATAGTCAATGAATCAAGGGATCATTGCACATTTGAAGAAGCTTAACACGCCAAAGCCTCTTAATGGCATGTTAAATGCTGGTGAAGGTGGTGATCTCGACGCTGCACGAGGCTCCTGGATAAATTACAATATTTATCACACCATCACTGGACCCCGAGTCCTAGCCAGACGTTACACAAGCTACAGGTAATAGTGTTGTGGTGCAAACTATGGCCTTCAGTGGTAAATGAGTTAGAGGTTCACTGATTCAACTGTAGAAATCAAGTATCCTTGAAATAGTAAAATTGTTCCAGGGTTTGATGTCATGGACACCCAGGACCTAGATAATAAGCCTTGTGAAGTGTAAGAATCACATACAGCAGAGTTAGTTCACCCAGTTGTGGATGTGTTTTCCTAACTTTGCTGTTGGGGAAGTAAAGGTGGTTGAGTGTAGTATTGGTCACATTACCTTGTATACCTACAAAAAGCTTAACTCTCACTATGTTGTATCCATACTGACCTTAACAACTCGCCAGGCTTACGTGATCCACATTCACAAGAGAAGTAATTTTTCCCTGCCTTCGAACTGACTGACGAGGACACTAACCTGGCAAGGGCACAAACCCACTTTAAGAGAAGTAAAAACATGAATGACAAGTCTCTCGAGTCACTGAGGACCTGACCACCCACCACAGCACCCGTACCACTTAGTCATACCGTAAGTGCAAACAGTCATTAGTGCATAATTTTGGCAACGATGTGTTTTTGGGCGCGGCCTTAATGACAACAGACAAAACGAACCAATTAAACCAAACCTAAAGATCTTGAGATATTTTAAAGTTGAATTTGGTTGGGTGGTTTTGCTTATCGTCATTATCAGTTTAGTCATGGTTAGACCAGAACCTACATTGTTGTCAGAAATTTGTCATGAATAATTCATTTTAGTAATTGTTAAGATCATTATCGCAGTCTTTAGCACCATGGTACCTGCAGTATCATACACTTATATTAAAACAAACTAAACCAACCAACTAAACCTACCTAATCTAACATTACCTAATATAACCGAACCTAACCTAACCTTACTTGGTAAAGATTCGAAAAAGGTCACTTTATTGCATTTTCGTCGGAAATTTATATTTTTCGATTTTTTTATACTTTGAGATTTCACTTGAAAATTTTATTTTTATCGCACAGAGTGGGCAGGGCTTTGAGGTAAAGGGAAATCGTGAGGTAAAACACGCAAAACGCTGACGAAATTAAACCTAACCTAATTTAATTATCACAGAAATGTTAGGAGTAATATTTAAGAACGGGTGCCCGGGTTAAGGAGCCAAGTTAGGAAACTTTCCAATAGAAGAAAACTTCTTCAGTTTAATTAAGAACATCCCAAAAATGGCGGAGGAAATAAATTTTTACCAAATAAAAAAAAATGATCAAGAACCTAACCTCAGTCAACCAAGTGTACCGTCCCCATATATATGAGGGTTGGCGACCACAGTCCTCCACTCTAAACTTTCTCGGACTGTTTTTAACAATCCCCCAAGGTTATAATTTCATCATCCACCCCAGTCGTTGCCTTCCTCTGGCCCTCTTACCCTCAACTTTGTCCATTAATATTTCTGTTATTATCCCCTCGTCCCTAATTATATAACCAAAGTATCTCATTTTTTTATGTACAGTTGGGGACATTTCCGACTAGTACACTCAGCGTTGTCAATCCATTCTTTCCGTGAGGTGTGAACCCCCGCGAGTATCTGAACGTGAATCTGAAGCCTCTAAGTTACTCGGTGAGACATGAGGTGCACACAGTAGCCTGGGACCACAATGATATAATTTGTCTCCATACATGTGCCCGGCAACGTTGACATAGATAATTAGTATGGACGCTTTTCATTCACCAAACGTGGAGTAAATAATACCTGTCCTGCAGTAACAATGTAATGCTGAAAAAGGAAAAAATCTACCACTTTATTTATCCTCAAACAAAGTCTAAGGTGTTATAGTGCCAGGCTTTATGGAGTGTGGTGTGGTGGTGGCGTGGTGCCTAGGATTGTGAGACAAAGTCAATAGTCTTGCCTGCCGCATTTCTGTCCAATCACCTAATTTTCTACTTGTTTACCAAGTCTCACTTACGTAACAGGAAATGCATCACCTCTGATCATTACACACATATTTTCACTATTAATATTGTATAGTATATTTTTGTAGCGTACACAAAAAAAACACTCATAAATACAATTTCTCTTCATTCCTAGGCACATTTCGTCATGGCTCAGGTTTATCCCAAAGTTGACATGAAGAGCATGACTAATGTCCACATACTATAGCAGACAGGCTGTAATAATGTTATGTTATTTATCTCAATGACACTACAACCAAATGGTAAGTATTAGCATTCAGATCTTGAGTATTTCTTACTTAACACAACAGTGTGGCGGTGCAACTGTCCCCTATCCTCTGTCCAGTGCACAGAGACCTCCCCTCCCTTACGTCACACCACCTCCCCTAAACATCCCCCTGACATAATTTCGGTTATTTACATTCAGAGAGTTACAGGGTGTATTAAAAAGGTGTTTGAAGGCTATTTTTGTTTTTCAATTTCTGTGTATGTATGTATGTATGTATGTATGTATGTATGTATGTATGTGGACCTCGTCACACATGACAGCCTTTACATCAGACCTGTGTGGTCTGTCATCTCTCCACCTCGACCCCCCACATAAAACCTTCACTGAACGAAAAGTTTATAATTTTTAGCCCCTCTCCTCAGAGTTATGAGTTAGTGTTAAAATGTCTTATAATTGACCTTCCTTCAGTTTTGTTTATCTTGGTGTGTGCTTAAGAAAATACCTTATGTTATATATATAAACAGTTCCCGTAGTTTGATATATACGTTATGTCAAGGTGTTCGGTATCAAGGTACCCACTCAGGTCAGGACTTATGGCTTCACCTGAGGAGTGGGATGCACGTAAACGTCGGGGAATAAAATGGTCTTGTGGTTGAGGTGTGTTTCTTCGTCCGTTACTGAGGTGACCCTATGCACTTGTGTGTGGAGGAGGAGGGGAGGGAGGAATTGGTTTTAATTTCGCTAATATTTTTTTTTTGTTACATCTTGCCACAGTATTATCGGATATATACGAGAATGATAATAAGTGGCTGTATGAGAATACTTTGTCAGTAATGTACGCTTTCCTAGTATTACAGTATGTTATCTGCCAACCTTTATCTACGAAAAATATAAATGTTTTAACCCAGTTATGTGTATCTCAAGGTTTACTAGTGGACATAATCGTTCTTTGAGTAATAACATAGTCACACACCCGAGCGTGAATTTTGGAACGAACTATTTACTTTTGACATATCAATACAGGCGCGTATTAGTTAAAATATACAGATTAAAGTAATGATTTCAGTTAATAAGGACATACACGATATATTACTTTTATAATTAAGTGATATTCTGGTAACCAAACCCACTATAAATGACAGAAACTTACATTAACATATATTTTTATTTAATATAAGTTTTTGTTAACATACTGTTTTTTATGAACCTTTCCAAGTACACCTAAAAGATATCTCATGAACACGGAAATATTGTGCCTACTTTTTAACTCTTAATTGATGACGTCAGGCAGCTATCAGGGCTACCAACATATCGGAAAAAATCAGTAGTATTATCTGAGAACATTATTGTTATTAGTATTGATATATTAGGGTCTCCTCCAGGTTATCTGTATGTAAGCCTACTGCGTCTCATGCATTCTGACGTAGTTGTAGTGCGTCTCATGTATTCTCACGTAGTTGTAGTGTGTCTCATGCATTAGGACGTAGTTGTAGTGTGTCTCATGCATTAGGACGTAGTTGTAGTGTGTCTCATGTATTCTGACGTAGTTGTAGTGCGTCTCATGCATTAGGACGTAGTTGTAGTGTGTCTCATGCATTAGGACGTAGTTGTAGTGTGTCTCATGCATTAGGACGTAGTTGTAGTGTGTCTCATGTATTCTGACGTAGTT
>NW_024750678.1:0-2313 GCF_018991925.1 Homarus americanus
CCTCCTCCTCCACTCCTGCCTGGCGGCCCTCGCTCCAGCCGGCGACCATAGCGACCCACACCTCGTGGTGACCACTCTTACTACCCACAGCAACCAGCAAGCAACACCTCCTTCTCCTCCGGTCCTGCCTGGCAGCCCTCGCTCCAGCCGGTGACCATAGCGACCCACAAGCTGGTCCTCCTCTGAGCACCCTCACCAACCAGCTCTCTCTACTCAACGCTTGTAACCATGCTGCCTTCCCAGCACCAAGCTGCATTGTACATCCAATGCAACATGTATACAGAGAGCACATTGTGAGTTTCCTTTCTCTATCCCATCCTGAGTGTGAAACAATATCCCATACCCCACAAATGGTGACCCCCGGAGATTCACACTCACACAGGATGGAGGAGAAACCGATCACTCTCCCAGTCTTCAAGCAACATGGAAGACTGGCTTATCCACACAGAGGCAGCTCTCATCGCCTCTACAGCTACTGTCTCTACACCACAGGTTAGAAACCCTAGAGCAGCACTGCTTCTCTAAGCAGACACCAGCTCCTCTTCCTGCCCCAAGCACCACGTCCTACCGACCCCATCAGGCGCATCTGAGGATTGTGTACCTGCCACGAGGGAAGCATAACATTCATCGTCCCCACACACCGTTTATTTTTTCCCTCAAGCACTCCCTGCTACTGTCGTGGACCCTGCTGCTGTTGTGGACCCTGCTGCTGTCATGCACCCTGCTGCTGTCATGGACCTTCTGACCCAGACCCACACACCCTTTTTCTCCCTCTCTTCTCCCACAGATCTCTTGTGTCTAGACAGTTGTCTCCCATAGCGGCCGGCTCATCCACGCCCTCGCCGTTCTGCCTCACATGTGCCATGCAACCCGGCAGACAACAAGTCTCTTACACCGCATGGAGGAAAGGGGGAGTATTGTAGTGGATTCCTCCCCTACAAACGCTTTTGTCGTTGAGTAGCCGAACCCGCGAATTCCCCAGTGTATGCCTTGTGGTCTAGGTCAACCAGCGCCGCCGCCATACATGACGGAGGTCGCTTCAATATTAAACCCACACACACATGCCTCCGCTATAAGATCCGCACCTCGTGGTGACATTACCTCTTTTCTACTGCAACAACAGGGCTCTCCTCTGCTCTGCCTGGCAGTCTCGCTCCTGCCAGCGACCGCATGGCGACATAGCTGGTCATATACAGGCACCCTCACCAACCAGCTCTCTCTACTCAACGCTTGTCATGCTGCCTTCAGCATAGCTGCATTATTGCATCATCCACAACATGCATGCAGAAGGCACGTCGGGAGTTTTCCTTTCTCCATCCCATCACCAATTGAGAACCGTGTCCCCTGGCTCCCACACTCCTAAAACAAGCTGGCCGTACAGGACTCGAACCTGCGACCCTTCTGATATGTATTAGTATCCATTATGACTTCTGCAAAACTAACAGACAGAGGCTATATGTTGCAGCTTACAATACTCTTACTGTAGATGAATAAAGGTGTTACCTTGTAGCGGATTCTACCACTACAAACGCTTTTGTCGCTGAGTAGCCGACCCCGCGAATTCCCTGGTGTATGCCTCGTGGTCTAGGTCAACGAGCGCCGCCTTACATGACGGAGGTCAACTATTAAGCCACGCCTACCTCTGCTGTATAACATCTCACCTCGAAGTGACCTACCTCTTTCTACCTGCAGCCAGTCTTCAAGCAACACCTCCTCCTCCACTCCTGCCTGGCGGCCCTCGCTCCAGCCGGCGACCATGGCGACCCACACCTCGCGGTGACCACTCTTACTACCCACAGCCACCAGCAAGCAACACCTCCTTCTCCTCCGGTCCTGCCTGGCAGCCCTCGCTCCAGCCGGTGACCATAGCGACCCACAAGCTGGTCCTCCTCTGAGCACCCTCACCACCCAGCTCTCTCTACTCAACGCTTGTAACCATGCTGCCTTCCCAGCACCAAGCTGCATTGTACATCCAATGCAACATGTATACAGAGAGCACATTGTGAGTTTCCTTTCTCTATCCCATCCTGAGTGTGAAACAATATCCCATACCCCACAAATGGTGACCCCGGAGATTCGCACTCACACAGGATGGAGGAGAAACCGATCACTCTCCCAGTCTTCAAGCAACATGGAAGACTGGCTTATCCACACAGAGGCAGCTCTCATCGCCTCTACAGCTACTGTCTCTACACCACTGGTTAGACACCCTAGAGCAGCACTGCTTCTCTAAGCAGACACCAGCTCCTCTTCCTGCCCCAAGCACCACGTCCTACCGACCCCATCAGGCGCATCTGAGGATTGTGTACCTGC
>NW_024750679.1:0-53920 GCF_018991925.1 Homarus americanus
ATCATGAATACAAATCATAAAAAATATAAAAATCAAAACACAAAACTAACAAAACTTTCTCACAGGCGACGATAACCTATAAAAAAAAAATAAACATTCCTCAAGTGGGAAAAAACCATATATCAGTCAGGTGGAAGGCCACGTGTTAGAGTTGAATAAACAAAGGTAATATGTGTTACTTTTCTCATTAGATTATCTGAGGGTAAACTTTCATCATCTTACTTCAATCTCAAGTTGACTGTGTGTAATTGAACGAGTGCTCCAGTTAGTGGCTGGAGGCCTGGGAGGAGAGAGAGAGAGAGAGAGAGAGAGAGAGAGAGAGAGAGAGAGAGAGAGAGAGAGAGAGAGAGAGAGTGTGTTAATCTCTTCGTTTTTCTCTGTGTATGTCGAAGAATGAGTAGATTGAGAGGGTAGAAAGAGTAAACAAGGAAGAGATAAAAGATGTGATGAAAGATGAGGTAGAAGGATAGAAGGAGAAGAGACGCTTATTAATCTCTCTCTCTTTCATTCTTTCATTCACGGGTTGTTGAACACGTAAAGACCCACCAAAGCCCTAAGATCTGTGTGTGTGTGTGTGTCCAAACAGCTGATCCCCGTGATTTATAAGCAAAGCGTCCTCATACCGTGTCTGTGTTTATCATGTGTAATATACGAGGTTTGTATGTCTCGGTTTGTTTTTTCTTTCTTGGGAAGAGGATTTTATGCGTTAAAGTGGGAATTTGTTTGAGTGTTTATGTGTTTGGAGTGCCTGTGTGTATGAGTGCCTGTGTTTGTGAGTGCCTGTGTGTATGAGTGACTGTGTTTGTGAGTGCCTGCTGTGTTTATGAGTGCCTGTGTGTTTGTGAGTGCCTTGTGTTTGTGGAGTGCCTGTGTATGAGTGCTGTGTTTGTGAGTGCCTGTGTGTGGAGTGCCTGTGTGTTTGTGAGTGCCTGTGTGTTGTGAGTGACTGTGAGTGTGTGTTTGTGAGTGCCTGTGTGTTTGTGAGTGCCTGTGTGTTTGTGAGTGCCTGTGTGTGTTTGTGAGTCCTGTGTTTGTGAGTGCCTGTGTTTGTGAGTGCCTGTGTTTGTGAGTGCCTGTGTTTGTGAGTGCCTGTGTTTGTGAGTGCCTGTGTGTTTGAGAGTGACTTTACTGTGTGTTTGTGAGTGCCTGTGTGTGAGACTGTGTTTGGGACTGTGTGTTGAGGCTGTGTTTGAGTGCCTGTGGACTGTGTGTTTGTGAGGCCTGTGTTGGGCTGTGGTTTGGAGGCTGTGTTTGAGTGCCTGTGTGTTTGGAGTGCCTGTGTGTTTGTGAGCCTGTGTTTGTGAGGCCTGTGTGTGGAGTGCCTGTGTGTTTGGAGTGCCTGTGTGTGAGGACTGTGTGTTTGAGAGACTGTTTTTAGAGTGTTAGAGTGTTTGAAGGTTTCATTAGGTCCCTTTGTTTGAGTACTACAAGTTTGTGTTATGTATTTAATATGTTTATGTGTGGGTATGAACACACTGTCCGTGTGAGAAGATCTGTGTGTTTGAGCACATTTATTTCTATGAGAACATCTGTGTAAGATGCCACGTGCGTATAAACGCACGTGTGCATCAGCACATGTAGTATGAACACAGGTTACGAAAAACACACACACACACACACACACACACACACACACACACACACACACACACACACACACACCTGAGACGGGTGAGCCACAGAAGCTCAGGTGTAATAGTTTAGGGTTATGTTTTGTGCGGATTCCTAGAAGATGGATTGAGGAATAAAAGTATAGAGAATAAGATTAGCGCCCCCTACTCTTCGGCCATCAGCAGAAGAGAATTATCCCATTACACTCTCGGGCGGAAGCAAGATGCTGCCATTATTATCCTAGCTGTCAGGGACATGCGGACCTGCACGATGGTTGGAGGAGTCAGGGAGAGTGAGATAAACACAGGGCCCTGATCTTTACTACATGGAGAGGCCCTAACCACCTCTATGAGGTTCACAACGACATCATTATTTTTGTAGACCAGCTGTGGACGAGAGTGATGCTGCTATCATTTTTTAAACCAGCTGTGGACGAGAGTGATGCTGCTTTACATTTTAATTCAGATGGGGAGGAGAGTGATGTTGTATTAAGTGTTTTAAACCAGCTTGGACCAGAGTAACGATCTTATAACATTTTAGAACAACTATGAACGAGAAAATGTTACTCTTTACGTTTTAGACCAGCTGGGGACGAGATATACTATGATGTTCTGATATTAAATGTTAGTTCCCTAAACCACCTTGGGAGGAGAGTGAAGCTAATACCTTCTTAAACTTGCTAAATAACATAACACCAGCTGGGGACGAGATATATCCTGTTATTGACTTATAAAAGCTGGTGACGAGAATGATCTTATTACCATATTTAGATCAGGTGCCATTTTCAACCAACTGGGGCAAGAGATATGCCCCTAATTAACTCAAAGAAGATGCTAACGAGAGGATCTGACCACCATCTGTAGACCAATAACAACTTCCTTAAACCAGCATATTAATCCTAAACCAGCGATGGGGATAGAAACTACCATTTGTTCTAAACCACAGCTGGAGACGAGAGATGTTCTCACCTTTTTTACCAGCCTTGAACGAGCTCCAATTTTCTCCACTCGCTCTTGCCTGACCACCACACGACTACAAATAACAAAAACAACTGTCCCAGAGAGAGAGAGAGAGAGAGAGAGAGAGAGAGAGAGAGTATATGAACATTAGAGACTAAACTAAATATTATGGTCTTTAGTCAAATAAAAGCATTAGTTAAGCGTTGAAAGCTTCAGCCATTAAAAGTTTCAGTCTTCAGATGATTCAGTTGTTAAAAAGCTTTAATTGCTCAAAGTTTCAGTCACTCGAAGTTTCAATCATTAAAAAAAATTATACTTTTCAGTTATGAAAAGCTTCAGTCGTTAAAAGTTAAAATTATACCGGTATATGTTTTGGTCATAAAAATTTTCCGTCATAGAAGCTTCAGTCAAAAGCTTCAGTCATTGTTTCTTCATAAAAGCTTCATTTCTTAGTAAGCTTCCGTCATAAAAGCTTCAGTCATTATCAGAAGATTTAGCCACCAGCAGCTGGTCTTAAGAGGCCCGAAACTAAAGGACCAATTTGGGGAATTCATTTTTGATTAGCTAACGACCCCAGTCTCGTGTTTGGTACAGTACTGCCACTAACAACTGTCGGCCCTTTAATTATTATTAATATGCCTCCCTCAGCCGTTACCGCCATCGCTCAATCCTTCGGATACACTTCGTGCTAAGATTGGTCTATATATATATATATATATATATATATATATATATATATATATATATATATATATATATATATATATATATATATATATACACACGCACGAGGAAGAGGTTAGCTTACCTACACGAGGCTCCATAATACCTTCACTTGGTGACATCATTTATTCTTGTTTCTCCCAAACGTCTGATAACAAGAACAAATGGACCTCACCACAACCTGGATATTACTTTTCTCCGATATATATATATATATATATATATATATATATATATATATATATATATATATATATATATATATATATATATAGTACTTCATAGTGGTATATCTTCGAGTAAGGAAATGTGGCATGATGTGTCCGTAGAGTTTTATACAGTTAACTCATTCCTAGGTAAGACAGGCAACATTTTATATGAGATATGACGACGGCGACGCATATACCTACAGCGACTACTTCACCGACGTTGACGACGAACGACGAGGAAAATTCATTCCTATATCGTCAGCCAGACTCGGCAACCAACACAAGAACTCCTTTTTATGGAGGACCGAGGGGAAAGTGATGGCGTAGAGCCACACTATGACCCAGCCTCACACAGCTCAGTTGGAGTAGGTGTATCTCCATATGGTCTGGATATCTGTGAACCAGTTGGGTTTTACGAGGTGCCGGTGAGGGATGGTTTAGTTACACTGCTGCTGCCGACTCACACCACCACGTATCAATCCCACATTATCTCCTCAGAGGAGATTAGTCTCCGCCACTAATGGCTCTCCCAGACAAGTACCATTTGGCAAGTTTGTACAGGAGATGTAACGTGTTCCGCCGCCCAGTCCCTTCTTCACCCTGCCTGTGTTATAATTTATTTAGCCTACTTGTGTTACACCTCTGCCAGTGTTACAGGAGACACCAACACCGTAACAGCACACAGAAGGTGGACAAGATGAACCAGATCAGTAAACCGGTGAGGACGACAACGAGAACCACGCCCCCCACCCCCATGGTGATGACGCCACACCATTAACCTGACATCTGATAGACAACATGACACTGGACAAAATATTGTTTTGGGGTAAGTGTCAATAACACTTCCACTCTATAAGTATAATAATAAACAAGTTTATAAATAATATTCGTAGGAAATTAATTAGATGCTAATTATATATAATATATATATATATATATATATATATATATATATATATATATATATATATATATATATATATATATATATATATATATATATATATATATATATATATATATATATTAGCTACATGTCGCCATTAAAACTTGTGTGTGGTGTTTTGTGGTCATTTTATCCCACAAGTAAGTTCTAGAACTTCAGCAATTTTAAAATTATTCAGCAGACTTTGCAATGCAGATACTTGTGAATGTATTTAAACTGCCGCCTCAAAGTTGAGTAAACAAAAATGTGCCGTCACCCATATTTCCTGCCATAAACGGTGTTGTTTCACACTGACTTTATCACTACTCGAGAATGTTGTATCCGCACAAACTTGTGCCGATTGTTTGGAATGTTTACAGCGCCACCTTGAGACTTTCAGCCAATATATACAACACGCAAAACACCATAAGATAAAACAATATTATACGTCTCTGTTTGTCCGCGTGACCCAGTGTACACTTACAGCTGCTGCAGGTCGGTGCTGTGGCCAACCACGGCCGTGATGACCTCTCCTCCCATATCCCTCCCTCCTCCTCCCACCCCTTCCTCTCCCTCTTCCCTATCCCTCCTCCTCCTCTCACCCTTTCCTCTCCCTTCTCTTTTCCCCATCCCTGTCCATCCTTCGCTCCTTCCCTTCCCTCTCCCCTTTCTTCCCCTTCCCTCTCTCCCTACTTTAATCTTCTCCTCTCCTCTTCCTATCCTCTTCCCTATCCCTACTTCCTCCTTTCTCTCCCTCCCTCTTCTCCTATCCTCTTCCTTATCCCTACTTCCTCCTCTATCCCCTTCCTTTCCCCAATTTTTTTCCCTTTCCCACCCTCTTTCCCCTCTCCTTCCCTATCCCTCCTCCTCTTCCTGTCCTTCACCCTCTCCCTGTCTCCCTTGACATTCCTCTCTACTCTCTGCCCCCCTCTCCCTGGGTAGTTACAAGGGAGCAGCATTACAATACGACTGACATCATTCACCCACGTCATAAAACACCTACCAGTCTCAGTATCACACTCTATATGATAAGCAGTGTCCAATATGCAACATATAAATACAAAATGCAGACTGTAGTATGAATTAAGGTAGTCAGTACACAGTAGTTATCATACAAAATACATAATATACATCAGCCGTTAACTATAATCATTCTAATGAACACAGCAGGACTTCATTACTGTAAGTAAAGTAATGTGAGTTATCATTTACTTTACACACACACACACACACAGCACACGCACACGCACATGCACACGCACACACACACAACACACACACACACACGTACGTTAAGTATGTTATACAGAGGCAATATCTTACCGCTAGACAGAGGAACCTTACTTAGTGCCAGACCCTTATCATCTCCTTGTGTGGTTTATTACAGGCTGGTGTACTTAAGACCAATATCCCGCCTCCCACGGCTACTTACAACACTCTTAAGCACGACTATAAAGTGAAGCTGTAAACTGCTGCACTCTCTCCCAATGCCTTTACATCTGAGGTGTCGTTGGGACCCGTCCTTGTATTGTGTTCACGTTAATATATATAATTTAAATGGTGAAACAATAATGTTATGGTGGGTTGTTTTTTTACCTGCTTGTATAAATGAAATACGTCAACAAACACCATCATCTATAATACTAAATTAATCCTTCATTTACATCTACTTTACAAAGGATGTATTTCATAACTACTCTCGGTATTGGAACTATCATTCATTGATTTTGAAAACCGTTTGCGATGTCCTTAAAATAATACGTATTAGATATTTATAAACATAACGTAGAGTAGCGTTATTAAAACCACCACTGTCTTAATATTTCTCACACAATAACACCTAAAATAAATTAAATTCGGTACATAACAACCTTCCAGTTATATCACTTAAGGTAGGTAAATTATACTCATTTTACCTGACTAATGATTACTCTGTCGGCATCAACTTTCTTACTGTCTCCAAAATCCTCTGGGCGTGTAGCTGTCTAACTCTCCATGTCTCTCCCTCACACGTGACTCTTCCTGTCTCCCCACACGTGACTCTCCTTGTCTCCCCTTACACGACTCTCCTGTCTCTCACACGTGACTCTCCTTGTCTCCCCTTCACACGTGACTTCCCTATCTCTCCTTCACACGGACTTCCTGTCTCACCTCAGTACCATAACACTTAACGTCATCCTAATCTCTCAAAATAACCCTGAAACTGTATATTGTTATAAAATATACAGAGACATTTATCGCATCGCCCTGGTCCCAAAAAAAATATAAACACCAGTAAATTATTTTAACTTCTCGGAAGAAAAGTTCAGATATAATTACATTGTTTTAAAATAACTTGATCTACAGAGTTCCAATAATGTAACTTGACTAACGAAATATTTTGGTTTGTTCGTATATCGACATCCACCTCATCTGGTTCCTATAACAATAATTTGACATTAAATAATTTTCCTTTGGTCTCGCTAATTTTTCACCATCTTTCCCGGATATTGATAACATTAAAAAAATATAAAAATTCTACTCTGGTACCAAAAATGTAATTCGAGTCTGATGGTTTATGTATTTGAAGGAGAGTCAATATATATAATGCTCGACACATATACTGACACTACGTTCATTATCACGATCATTTATAAATTTAAAACAAGTCTGAGGTACTTATAATTCTTAACAATATCTTCATTTGGTTTCAGTATTATTTGTCAACATTATTAGTTTATGTTCTTTGTCTTGATTATTTCTCAAGTCTTGTTTATTCCCCACGTCTCGTTTTGTTTCTCACGTCTCGTTTTGTTTCCCACGTCTTGTTTAGTTCTCAATCACTATCAGAAATAACTATAATGTTTTCACCATGCCCTCTCCCCTGATTACAATACACATTCGTAAAACAACATTCTCTGTGTGATTTTGTTTTGCCTAAATCATTTAATCTGAGAGATACGGCTGGTGTTAGGGAAATAAAATAACCCGACCATTCAGCCATGTTTAGTGTGGCAATCTGCTTCTATTAATACAACTCTACAATAATCTTCAATTTATACATTCATACATTTATACTTCCCGTGTTGTATACTTTTGTTTCAGTCACAGTTATACTCTTTCCAACATATCATACACCTCATTTTCTCCGCCTTGTTCCAATAATATAACGACACACTAGTTTATGAAATGTTTTAAAAGAACTTATATTTATCTACAGTATCACAATTCATGCCAATTTTATTCTATTTTTTTTATAACGAATTATTTTATGTAATTTTACAGTATTTTTATCGGTTTTCAATTTGTTCATTAGATTTATCATAAAACACAAAACAAACAATAAACGAAGTCTGTTTTAAATTATCTAAAATTACATTGATATAAATTAACAATATTATCTCTAATTTCGGTTTAATCTGTTGCTTTGTTTTGTTTACTTCACAAGAACACCACCTTGATATACCTATATTCTGGGTTTTTTAATATAAAAATATGAGCCGTCAGCTATCTCGCACGCGCTTGGCTTCCCGCGCTGAGCCAGAACCTACACCCTCCATTCCCAACCAATTTATGGCTAATAACTTAATCCTATCTTCCTTCCCATCAAATCATCGAGATATCTCATGTCTCCTTCCGTTCCCTAACCTTTCCTCATACGCTCCTGAAGTCCAACTTAAAACATCTCCTTCAGGAGGGGGAGGAGGAGAAGGAGAGAAGAGGGGGAAAGGGGGTGGGGGTTCCATCAGGCATCCAGTAGTGTTCTTCTATCGTAAGCGTCACTCCTCAGACGCATTATCGTTCGTCTGACACCCGCTAGTCGATACCGCAAAGTATCGTACGCCAACGTATCAAGATAATTTACTTGACGCAATAAGGAAATTCGTGCCTGTCTTGACGAGCGGATTAAAAAGGCGTTCCCGATAATAAAGATCAAGGATAATACTGGATTAAGAATGGATTAATGTGGTGGGAATCAATTTATTAGCATAATATCATTTTACTTTCTTTTCGATCATTGACCCGCCAAGGAGGGCAGAGGTAAGGGGCAAAGGAGGAGTGTGCCTTAAAATCATTCCTTTGGTCTCATGTTACGATTCTGAACGCGACTTGGCGCTCAGAGTTTCCCAGTCTTGGCGACTCAGTTGGCGATTTGGTGATGATTATATGATGGTGGAGGTGATACCGTGATGGAGGTGATTCAGTGCTGACATGATTGAGTGTTAAAGATGATTCAGCATTAATGATAATTGGGTGTTGGTGGTGATTCAGTGCCAATGGTCATTCATTGGTGAATTTCAGTGATAAATAATTGTTGGGACTTGATCGTGGTGATTAAACAGTGCCTATAACGTTATCAGCGGCGGTATTTAAAAACAGTACCTCTAGTTGATGACTCATTCATATTTCAACGAAGTGATCCTCCATAAATCACGGTGACTCTCTGCAACAATACCAATATCATGATTCAATACGATTCCCATTTAGAAATTACTTAGCGATACATAACGGCAAATAGGTGGTGATTCTGTAAGACTATTCGCGGTGATTCTGTAAGACGATTCATAGTGGTGAAATCTGCGTTAAGTATATGTTAATGATTCCCCACGTGGTAGTTCTTACAGTCGATGTAACTCAGGTCTCAATGCTGTACGACAGTCTTGGCTCCGTCTTCAGGCACCTCTGATGAGTGGTGGCGGGCGTACGATGTATATTCTCAGATCACTTTAAATAGAACCCCTTAATATTGTTATCCCCCCTTTAAAATCACCCAAGGGAAGCCATCACCCTCTGGTTTAAGCTTGGCGACAGTGAGGAGGACAGACAGACACTCGTATTATAGAAAGTAATTTTGTTGAGTTTACATAATAACTGCATATTGTTTTGTTATTTAATACTCCTAGGTTTTAATGAGTCAGGTGTTAATGTGAGTCAGGTGTTAATGTGAGTCAGGTGTTAATATGAGTCAGGTGTTAATGTGAGTCAGGTGTTAATGTGAGTCAGGTGTTAATGTGAGTCAGGTGTTAATGTGAGTCGGGTGTTAATAAGTGTCAGGTGTTTATATGTGCCAGGTATTAATATCTTCACCGTTAAAGGCACAACTCTTAACCAAAACTGTGAATTTGACTTCAATGAAAAAACAAAAACACGTCACGATACCAGTGAGGTAAAGGAAGAATGCGGGACAAACTAAATTACGAAACACCTCTCTCTCTCTCTCTCTCTCTCTCTCTCTCTCTCTCTCTCTCTCTCTCTCTCTCTCTCTCTCTCTTCTTCCTCCTCCCCCTCCCTACTCCCCACACACCCACTTTCCCTTCCTCACCATCACCACCTCCTCCTTCCTCTCCCTCTCTCTCTGCTCCCCATCACCACAGAGTTGCTTTACGATTCCTCATCTCCCCGCTCCGTTTTATCGGCGCGGTCCCTTTAGCTAACAAGGTCTTGGTGACAAGTTGTATCGTCGCCTTAGATAACACTGCCGAAACTTGTTGTTGTTGTTATTATTATTTATCCCCCATCGTTCATTCCCTTGTCGGGCTTCTTAAGTCTTGAAGGACGCGGCCGCTATTATCTTGATTCATCGCGTTAACAGGAGTTGGTGGTGTGAGTTACTATGTTTAGGGGGGTGGGTAAGGAGGGATGAGGGGAGGGATGAGAGGGAGGAAGATGAGGAGATGAGAGGGGATGAGGGAAGAGGGATGAGGGGATGAGGGGAGGGATGAGGGGAGGGTAGATGGGGAGGATGGGGAGGGAGATGGGGGAGGGATGAGGGAGAGGGGTAGAGGAGGAGGAGGAGGAGAGGCAGTGGTTTATCTGAATCTCTATGTCTGTATCTCTGTCTACTGTTCAATATTTATCTTCTACTTGTTGTTATTATTGTTGTTCTTCTGCTTCGATCGTCTCTCTCTATCAATGTCTCTAATTCTTTATTTCCCTCTCCTTCTTCCTCTCTTTATATATCTCTCTCTCCCTTTATCGGTCTCTTATTCTCTCGGATTCACTGTCTTTTTTCCCCGTCCCATTCCCCCACCCCTCCCTTCACCCTCACCACTATTCCCTCCCCTCGTCACCCCTTCACCCTCCTCCTACACCCACTAGATACCACCACCGTGTACCACTTAATACCACACTGATATATGCCAGGCAGTACTCTCTCTCTCTCTCTCTCTCTCTCTCTCTCTCTCTCTCTCTCTCTCTCTCTCTCTCTCTCTCTCTCTCTCTCTCTCTCTCTCTCTCTCTCTCTCTCTCTCGTCTGATGAGCCACGCTTAAAGCCTTCCTGCATATTACACCTGGGCCCATTTGCATACTGGCATCAAATTCTGTTAAATTACAAAACGTATGACAGGTGAGCGGAGGAGTTCATACACAAAAATAGATAGATAGATAGATAGATAGATAGATAGATAGATAGATTCAGCGACACAGACAGACAGACAGACAGAAATACAACCATCTCTTCGTCCACCTAAAACAAGACTGTCAGCTGAGGCGTTATGTAGGCTTTGTTTACAAGTAACCCCCTTCTCCTGAGCCCCCCTGAACACCCCTAGATCCCCCTGAATCCCCCTCCCCCCCCGAGCCCCAGTCCTTGTTTGTGTCTCCCAAATGCACACTTACACCTCGCTCGCTATTGTCTTTAATTGGGTTTTGCAAATTCTCTCCAACATTTTCGGTTTAATATTCGTGTCTTGGGGTGATTGTATTGGCAAGAGAGTGTGTGTTAATTATGTTGTTGTATAGCACCACACACACACACACACACACACACACACACACACACACACACACACACACACACACACGCACACACACGCACACGCACACACACGCACACACACACACACACACACGTATATTTAACCTTTTAAACATTACACACATACGGAAATTGCTTTCGTGTGTTTAGTCTACCTAAATATTTCCGGCCCAAGACATGTTTATGAATCTGGGTACACACGCTGGCCTCCTCACACATTCTCAAACATTCCTACGTTGAAATTTCTCTCCCAACTGAAGATGTAAGCAAGCAGGTATCTGACTCACTTAAGCTACCACATAAAGATGGCGCACCAAATGAGGGCAATAGTGTACAGAGACTCTATTCTTAGGTAAGGGTGAAATATACATATGTGTATCTCTAATTAAGAATGTGACTGGAGAAACGTTTGTCCTTCAAGGTTAAGCTGCTTCTAAAAACGTCTAAAGCATTTATTGGTCATACTTTGACTTAAATCTATGTACTGGAAGATGACAAACTGATTTACTTCATTAATTATTATTATTTTTTTTTATTATTATTTATTATCATAGTTGTTTTTGTTGTTGTTGGATCTAATTGGATTAAAGTTGTATGTTTCTTATTAATGTCCAACAGAATCTTAAGAATTATTTCAAATTATCTTTTTACTTGTTTATTTATAATATTTGAATAACATACATTTTCTTTCGTCTTACTCACTACTGAAGGACATCTCTCTCTCTCTCTCTCTCTCTCTCTCTCTCTCTCTCTCTCTTATAATTCTCTCCTTACAGCACCTCACTCCTCCTCCTCCGCCTCCGCCTCCTCTTCCTCCTCCCACATTCCCGGATCCCGTAATACAGACTTATCTCTTCCCGCTCCATCTTTTCCATCGGTTTCCCCTTCCTCGACCCTTGTCCTCTCTTCCATGCCCTTCCACCTTCCTCGGGAGTGGCGACATTCACACTCACACCAGCAGCGTCATCGGTAGGGGCCCCAAGACTCAATCACGACCATCACAGGTCCCTGGGGAGTCATTCTCTTGACAGCGGGAAGGTGGCGACCATGCTGGGGGGGTCTCTCTCTCTCTCTCTCTCTCTCTCTCTCTCTCTCTCTCTCTCTCTCTCTCTCGTCCTAGATGTCCATTTACTCTCTTCAGGAAAATCAGAACGTTCTCTTTAGTTATTCATTTGGTTGAGATGATCTTCTCCTGCAGGTATTAGGAGGTCTTGGGTTAGGTTACCGTCACACACCGTTTACCTCAGTCTCCCCTTGTTTAGGATGACGTTTTCTATCAGAGAACTATTAGTATATTGGCGATGTTGACCTTATGCCATCTTATAACACTCCATGACCTCACACACAACCTTACATGACCACCTCCCATGACCTTACATAACCGCTCATTACATAACATGACCTTGCATGACCTCCCATGACCTCCCACGACCTTACATGACCTCCCACGACCTTACATGACCTGACACGATCTTCCATAACCTCAGATGACCTCACATTATGGCCATGGGAAGAAGTTGGTCCAGTCCGATGGCCGTAAACCATTGATTGTCGTTCTCTCCTTCTCTGAATATGTGAGGAAGATTCTTCATATTTATTAGAGCCACTGTGTGCGTGCGTGCGTGTGTGTGTGTGTGTGTGTGTGTGTGTTTATGTTACTTTTCCCCACTCTCCTTCCATCCCACTCCGTCCCACCTCCTTCATCCTATCCTCCTTATTCTCTACTCTCTCTCTCTCTCTCTCTCTCTCCTAAGGTAACATTTCACCACATTTTCTGTCGGTGGTCGTTAATATAGCCAGCAATCAGCTAGGAGGTAAAGTTAGGTGTTGACATCAGCAATATCATCTTTATTGCACCCTCCCGAAACTGCCTCAACCCAAGGCAAAAGAGGAAGTTTTATAAGGGGTCCCCAGCCCGTGAGAGACTGCACTGACCTCTTTTATGCGAGTGTATGTTGTGTATTGGTTGTGTGTGTGTGTGTGAGAGAGAGAGAAGAGAGAGAAAGAGAGAGAGAGAGAGAGAGAGAGAGAGGAATACAGAATCCTAAAAATAAAGATCTCACACACACACACACACACACACACACACACACCACACACACACACACACACAGAGGTAGGTTTACACTGCTCTGGGGTAACCGAGTAAAGGCATAAAGATACTTGCCGTAATGCAGGAAGGAGTTAAATAGCGTCATCCGTCCGCCTGTTTGTCTGTCCCTCCGCTCGAAAGCATGAAGGTTCTACAGTATGGGTCACAGGATGCCATATGCTCTCTCTCTTCAAACAACCCATCTCCCCGACTCTGTAAATCACGTTACCAAGAACCCGACCATTTCCGCTCATAATATTTATTTATTAAGGTTCTTGAACGTTTTCCAGTAGAGAGGAGTCTTCCGAACTGAGTCACCCCCACCACCACGGTCCCTACCCACCACCACACCCACCCCCCCACACACCCACAGTCTCTCCACCACCCACGGCCCTTACTCCACCACCCACGGCCCTTACTCCACTACCCACCGTCCCTACCCCACCACCCACGGCCCTTACTCCACCACCACGGCCCTTACTCCACAACCCACGGCCCCTACTCCACTAGGGTCGTGTTAGATAAGCTTTAACAGGTGTATAGCTATCTTGGGTGCGTCAGGAATAGTGAAGTAATCCTGTATAATGAAGTGTGTCGTTGGCCGAGGTAAATGTTTACTTTAATTTAATTTATTTTTTAACATGAGTTTTGTCCAGAAGATAATTAATAGTGTGTTATTAACTGAACTATTGAGGCGAAGAAGCACTGGTGAGATAATAAGAGGCACTGGTGATAATATGATGCACTGGTGATGATAATAGAGCACTGGTGATGATAATAGAGGCACTGGTGATGATAATAAGAAGCACTGGTGATGATAATAGAGGCACTGGTATGATAATAGAGGTACATTTGCTCCACCCACTTAGTGTCTCTACTGACCCGGGGAGCAACAAGTAAAAAAAAAATACAAATGACATGGATGAAGAAGGTACAGAGGAAGGGTAGAGAGTGGTTGGAAGGGAGTTGTAGGGGTAAAAGTTACCAAGGCTTAACACAGCTTCCCGGGGATATGACAACCACGACTTAAATACCCTTGACTTATCTGCCACCGTTACTGACCTTGGTGACCCTTTTCTGACCCCATCTTGGTGTCGTAGGTCATGGGAGCTTACTGAACGAGCAATATCCCCACCACCTCATCTGACTTACGAACACCTCAGATGCCATTTTAGTTAGGTTAGGTTAGGTAGTTAGGTTAGGTTAGGTTAGGTTAGGTTATGCCACATGACTAGGTAGAGGAAACATGTGGGTGGTGGGTGGTGACCGTCACTATATATTTTCACGGTGTTTATGGTCGCGAGAATGATTATTTAGAAGGAAATTTAAGGCGCCATCTGTCTTGGGTGGGTGGGGAGGGTGGGGGAGGGGGAGGGAGTGGGGGGGTGGGAGGAAGGTAGAGGGGAGGGGGGTGAAGGAGAGAAGGGTGGAGGACGGTGGGTATGGGGGAGAGGTGGATAGAGGAAGATGGGGTGAAGGTGAGGGAAGGAAGGACGGTGTAGGTATTCTGTGGGGAGAAAGGGAAGAAAAGGGAATGTAGGTGTATCAATGAGTGAAGGTATGGGAGGAAGAGAGGTAGGGTGTGTGTGTGTGTGTGTGTGTGTGTGTGTGTGTGTGTGTGTGTGTGTGTGTGTGTCGTGGTTAAGACAAATCACCAGCAGCCTTGAGCAATATTCATCTCCTGTTTATGACCCAAGGCAGGGGGAGGCTGATCTATTTCTCATTGTCCCAGCCATCACTAAGTCGTTTGCAGTCTTGCCCTCGGTGAAAAATATCCTCTCCCTCCAATGTCAACGCCCCACGCTCTCCAATGTCTCCTTTTATATAAAATCTCTCTACCTTCCTTTTAATTTTTTATTTCATTAAGTTCCTCAGCAACTCTCCCCCACACCCTGTCCTCCTCTTTTCTCCTCATTCCTCCCTCCCTACCCGGCAATAGTGGTTCAGCCATTACACTGAGCCATACTGGATTTATATACCTCCAGTGTCTCCATAATCTACTGAATTTGAGACATTTTTCACCCTCTGCCATCGTTAGCAGGTGTCGGGGGAAGGAGGGGGAGGGTTGATGTTCCGGGGTTTGGTTGAAGATTTGGAGTTGTGTGGTTTCAGTATTTTGGAGGGATTTACGGTTTGTAGATTCGTAGGATTTCGGGGATTTATAGATTTTTTATGTGTGAATGTGAACGTTAAATTTGTTTGATTGAGGACATCCCGGTGTCATTGTAGTTTTCTTTTATTATTTTCTAAGTTGATGTGAAAAGAAAAGAAATTCATATATATTAAAGATTTCTACTAAACACCACCAATAGTAGAGTCGTCGCCATCTTTGCTGTGGTCACAATCTCTAACAATTCACAAATCAAAAACCAAATGATGATTGTTCCAGTGACCAAAAAATATATATTGGTCGTCACATTTTTATCTAATAATTATGAGAGGTATATTATGATGCCTCGGTTATATAATATTCTGGCCACAAGGTTCTCCATCACCGGCCCATAGCTGACCCAAGCAAAATAATACTAACCTAGGAAATATATATTTTTTTGTAAAAGTTGATCAACACTAAAATGAATAAAATTAAAACAAGGACACAAATAAAAAGAAAATATGATAAAATATATATAAGAGCATCTTGTACTTTTGTCACAAACTGGAAAAATGTCCCTATAAAAATAAACACACACACACACACACACACACACACACACACACACACACACATAGGTGTGAGGTGGCCATAAAGGTGTTAGGTGGTCACTGGGAGTCTCCACCAAGACAGATCACCCCAGCAACCTCAAGAATACCAACACACCCCATTCCATATTCCCCACACATCCTCCCTGAATATTCCCACCAGTTATTCCCATCACCACATAGTTGTCGTGCCCTTATTCTCTTTGTCACCAGTTATGGGGATAAAATTACCTAGTGAGTGTCAGGCGCTTGTTTTTTCAAGTGTCGTCCTGAACCTCGACTTCATAACTGTGAGGCGGATTAATATCGACCCAGCAATATTGTTTCAGTCGTCATCTATTAAGAGATCTATCTTTAAACTCTCACAACCTCGTGGTTCTCATCGACTTAGGTTACCTCTCTAAAACTGACTTTATTTATCGAGAAAAATAATGAAAGTTGTAAACCATTTAAAATACTCTGTTAAAACTTTTGAGGGTAACTGTGATACACTGAATATTATAATTAATATATTATTGTTTCCATTATGTAGATGTACTAAATACAATCCATACATGAAGAGCGTCACAACTAACCTAACCTAACCTAACCCACAACTTAACTAAACCTAACTAACCTAACCTAACCTAACCTAACCTAACCTAACCCTAACACCTAACCAACCTTATATCAATACAAATACACAATTATCAGTGTTATAAAACAGACAGTTGCGTCAGAAAGCAATTACGCGACTAACAGTAAACCGTCTGATGCGTTGAACAAAAGTTACCTCACAACAACGACTAATTGACGTAATAATAGTTTTTATGGTGTGAAATTATTTAATATAAAAGTATTGATGTAAAGTTATCAACAAGTGTCTGCAAAAAATAAAAATAAAATGAAATGTTTAGCACCAGATGTACTTTAATTTATTTTAGAAGTATATATATTTTTGGGGTGATCATAAAACACCTGTTAAATGATTAATACTTTTTCTGAAACTTTACACTTTGGTAACGAAAAATATACTGTGATGCATGATTGTTCTCTTTTTACTGAGAAAGGGAGAAAAGGGAGATATAGAGATTAAGGAGAAAGGGGAGAAACACACTAAGAGACAGTCAAAGAGAATATGTTTCTCTCAGTACCGCAGAAAACCCTCGGTGAAGCCTCCATTGTTCGACTGCGACACCGACAGTGAAACAACACTCCCGAAAGAGAACCCCACACCTGAGTAACCCCAACTACCCCGACGGCAGATGATCTCCCGACAGAGATGACGACAGACAAACAGATCTCTCGACGGACGAGCAGTTGACGAACTAAAATACGTCGACAGAGGCAACCACAAAGCAGCGGCAGAACTCCCAACGGACGGCCCGACAGCGAAAAATCTGGCGACGGGGGCAGGCAGAGAGCGTCGCCGGGGAGCCATTAACACCAAGACCACCAAAGTTATATAACCTGACGCAGCTTCCATTATAGCCCCTATATCATCTGTCCTGCCAAGAGGAGGCGGGCAGGGGAGGCGAGACAGAACGGAGGGAGAGAGGAGGAAGAAGGAGAGAGAGATGGGGAAGGGACGGAAGGAGGGACGGAGGTAAGGACGGACTGACGGAGGGAGGGAGGGAGGGAGGAATTGGGGAAGAGGTGAGAAAATAAGGATAGATTAGTTTAGCATAAGTTAGGAGGGAGAAGAAGACGTGATGAGAGAGTGAGAGAATAAGGGTAGGAGAGTATACCAGGAAGTGAGGGGAGAAAGGTGTGAGGGAGGGGGGATATGAGGAGAGAGGGAAGAAACTGAGGAGGGAGAGAGAGAGGAAGGATGTGTAAGGGGTGAGAGGGAAGGTGTGAGAGAGTGAGAGGGAGAAATATGAAGAGTAAGAGGGAAAAATGTGAGAGAGTGAGAGGGAAGGTATGAAGAAGGGAAAATGAGAGAAAATAAGAGAATAAAAAAGGTGGGATAGAGGAAATAAGATGAGATAAAGATGGATTGACTGTGAGAGAGGAAGGAAGGAAGGAAGGAAGGAAGGAAGGAAGAGTGACTGAAACGATGTTATTCAGGAAGAGAGAATAAGAGTGGAGGAGAGAATAAGAATGAGAAGAGAAAATTAAAAGTAAGGATAGAGGAAGGAAGAGTGAGAAGGGGGAGAAAGGTGTGAGAGAGAGAGAGAGAGAGAGAGAGAGAGAACGCCAACAGTGGCCTTCGGTAAATCACATTTTATCCCTTGTCATAAGACCTACTAATTCTACTCCATATTTTCGTCTGTCACAAAAAAAAAAATAGACTATCCGTAACTTCGATGTGATTAACTATCTAAAGTCCATACATCACTGTTCAACGTTCACTCGACGATAAAGAATGGAATAAAAAAAAAATCCGGAAACAAAAAGTGATCACGACTATTTTTATTTTTCCCCATGTACGACTGACATTCTGATTATAATTTTGATCTGCCTGTATACGAACTTGATCACATTTTCGCTGTTACACTCTTTTGTTTTCTTTTTTTTATACTCGTTTTATCCTTCAATTTCATTCCTTGTTATTTATTTATTTTCCTTCTCCTTCTTCTTAAACTTCTCCTTATTCCTCTTCCTGTGTCTTTTATCTCTCCTCTTCCAACGAATTTATCATTATTTTTGTTCTTTCTGTGTTTCTTTTTTGTTGTCATTCTTAACCTCCTAATTTCCTCTTCTTATTATTTCTACTCTTTCTTCCTTACTCTCAGTCTCTTTAATCTTCTTACCATTCCTTCTCCATCTCCCTCCTTCCTTCCTTCCTTCCTAGTTCCATCTATTCCCCTTTTCTCTCTTTTCTCCGTAATTTCCCTGTCTCCTCTTATCTCCTCCCTACCCTCCTCCATCATTCTTACCACCATTATCACCACCATTCTCTCTCCTTCACCATCACCTCCACCTCCCAACACCACCACACCTTCACCCCCCTCACATCATACTCCCCTCTATCTCCCCTCTCTCCCTCTTCCTCCACCATGAAGGATAGAAGGCAGCCCCCCCCGTCAGCCACACCAGTTACGCCAGGCGGACACCTTACATCGTCACCTCCTCCGCCGCCGCTATCTGTTGCCGCTCCATGAAAATCATAAATTGTTCCTCTGATGAATAGATGTTGCCAGCGAGCACCACTCACTCTCTACTGCTGCTGCTGATGACGTGTTGGTGTTGAGGGTTTGGTGGTGGTGATAGAGTGATGTAGTGGCGATGTAGTAGTGGTGGTGATGTAGTGGTGTGGGGCCTAGAAGTAGGGGTGAGGATGGCACAAAAGAAGGAAGGTTGGGGGAGAAGTAAGAGATATGGGGGAAGATGTGTGGGAGATATGATGGTGTGGTGGTGGTGAGGTGACACGTGATGGGTGTTATGAGGGTGGGGAGAAAGGAGAGAGTTAGGAGGGCGTAAGGAGAGACATAGTGGGAGAGGAACTACGGGACAGTGGGGAGAGAGATACAAGGGCATAGTGGGGAGGGGGTGAAAGGAACACAATGAGAGAATACAAGAATTACGACACACACACACACACACACACACACACCATAAACAGCATCAAACAACTCACCATACCTATAACCCCTTCCCCTCCCCCAACAAAAATATATATCTATCAAATTAAGGAAAGAAACTTTTTACTTTTCACTCAACAAATTCTCGTCTAAAAATATACAAAAACTTCATCAAATACGCCAGGACCACACACTCTATAGCTTAAGGGGGGTGTGGGGAGAAGATTAAAAGGTCTTTCTAAAATCTTTATATTAAATCCTGGTATGGAATTCTCTTCGGCAGGACTTAATTAAAATCTCTCTCTCTCTCTCTCTCTCTCTCTCTCTCTCTCTCTCTCTCTCTCGCAGGCAAAGAGGATGGGAGAAATGCCAAGAAGGTAACCGGCCCCGGGGAGAAACTATTTAGCCTCTCCCCACAGTCTACCGAAGGAGAGAAGTAGAAGGGAGAGGGAAGGAGGAGGGAGGGAGGGAGGAGGAGGAGGAGGGAGGGAGGGAGGGAGGAGGGAGGGAGGAGTAGGAGTGAGAGAGAAGGAAATATAAAGCTAATGAAGGCCGATGACCTCAAGCATCTGGGAAGAGTTCCGTCATTCTGGTAACACTGTGTAAAGGAGGAGGTGGACGGCTTGGGTTGGGTGTGGTGGTAGAGTCACTGAGTTCAGTACAGGAGTAAGTTGCCAAATATTGTTTCTATATAGTATGGCCTATATAACTCTCCCTCACAGAGCTATGTGTCTCCTGCCTATATATATATATACACTGTGAGAAGTTTGAGCTGATAATTAATAGCTTTAATACTTCAGTGATCCTGACAATACCTCGTAGGCTGCACTGTGATTGGCTACTGATAGTGTTGACGTCACAACTACGGGGAAAGCTTCAATAGTTTACAATCTGTTCTCCTTTCCTTACTTACTTACTTACTTACTTATATTTACATACATTTGGAATAATTTGAGAAGACGTGGGGAGGGAAGGTTACGGAAGGTTTGAACGTTTGTCTGACCTTTTCATATACCCACACCTCCATATTATTATCATTTATCTTCATGATGGATGTTACACGGGGAGACCTGCAGAGAGAGAGAGAGAGAGAGAGAGAGAATAATATATAACGGTAAATAACTGTCACGAAGAGATGGTAAGGATAGAGATGAGTGGGGGGGGAGATAGGAGATAGTTAAGGAGGATGGAGGGAAGGGGATAGGAAGTGGGGTGAAATCTATGGCAGGAACAGAGGGTTAGGAGTGGGACGAGAGAGGTAGGGAGAGAATGGATAAAGGAGAGGGAGAAATGTGGGAAGAAGTGGTGGCTAGGTAATGATGGAAGTGGGGAGAGAGAGAGAGAAGGAATGGAGGAAGTACGGAGAGGGAGAAAGAACTGAGAGTAAAGAGTGAGAATAGAGAAGAATTTATGCTAAATGAGGAAAAGAGACAAATAGGTAAAGAAAAAAGAGGCGCGCTCACACACACACACAACAAAGAAATTGACAGACAGACAGACAGATAGACAGAAATTCGACACTAAAGAGGAAAACTCATCAGAACAACATTTTCTTATTCTTGGGACAACTTGGCCGTGTTTTGTCAAAGTTTTAAGCCTAAGGAAAGTAATTTAGCAGTATCGGAAAGTTTATAATCTACTTTTCCTTTTTCTTGAGAGGAAAATCAAGTTTTTCTAGAAGCGTAATGTGTTTCTGAAGGACTTATTACTGTGTGTGTGTGTGTGTGTGAGCGCGTGTGTGTGGCGCGTGTGTGTGAGCGCGTGCGTGTGGTGCGTGTGTGTGTGTGGTCTCTGTGAGCGCGTGTGTGTGTGTGTGTGTGTGTGTGTGTGTGTGTGTGTGTGTGTGCGTGCGTGCGTGTGTGTGTGTGTGTGTGTGTGTGTGTGTGTGTGCGTGTGTGTGTGTGTGTGTGTGTGTGTGTGTGTGTGTGTGTGTGTAGAGGCAGTAAAAGACGTCGTTTAACAACAACATAATCAAATTACACGTAAATTAGATTAAGTTAATAATGCTGCCACTTACTTTTAGCTTGTACGATTATCTACTGTATATTAACGTCTCATTGTTCTCACCAGAAAGAATTGTCAGAAAAAGACAAAACCCAAAAAACAATTATTATTTTATAATTATCTAGACACACACACACACACACACACCACACACACACACACACTTATATCTCGTTTTCTTTAACTCATAGCCAAACACTACCATCTCTCGCTTTCCTCTCTCCTCTCTCTCTCTCTCTCAAGTGTTTGATTTCCACTGTCCATTCCGGATGGTGAACTTTAGCTACGCTCCTGCGGACTCAATTATTTAAATCACTTTAAGATTAATAAACGGAAGGACTGTACCTGAGTGAACTTATTTCTCATACAGGTATTTTGAGTAATTAACGAAGGAAAAAAAGTGCTCGTGATCTGAACCTCCCAAACTGCCTCCATTAATACCGGGTTAAACAGTTGTATATTGATATAATCTACATATTTAAGTAATCTCGGGCAAAAAGACAGCTAAAATATAATTAATACCCACACACTGCTTGTGGGTCGTGGGTAGTACTGGTGTTCACTTACCTAAAAGAAATAACAAAACAAAAGTTAAACATACATATACATACATACATACATACATACATACATACATACATACATACATACATACATACATACATACATACATATACATACATCATACATACATGTTAAATATAAACATTTATATATTAATTAACTCTCCATGTTAACTTTCTTTTTAACTCATATTCACATGTTAATATTATTCCTACTAATAATGTTAAAGATAGAATTACTTATTAGAGTAATATAACTTATGTAATTATATAAAGAATATTATAACTACTGTACAGCAACGATCACCCTGTCCAGCTAACACCTCAACGATCACTCTCTCCAGCTAACACACGCCAAATCACTCTCTCCACCACACCTCAAATCTCTCCAGCACCCCAACGATCACTCTCCACACCACCTCAACGATCATTCTCTCCAGCTAACACACCCCAACGATCCCTCTCCAGCTAACACACACCCCAACGATCCTCTCTCCACTACCCCAACAATCACTCTTCCACCCAACGATCACTCTCTTCAGCAATCACACCTCCAACGATCCTCTCCAGCTAACACACACCTCAACGATCACTCTCTCCAGCTAACACACTCCAACGATCACTCTCTCCAGCTAACACCTCCAACGATCACTCTCTCCAGCTAACACACACCCCAACGATCACTCTCTCCAGCTAACACCCCCAACGATCACTCTCTCCAGCTAACACACACGCCAACGATCCTCTCCAGCAATCACACCCCCAACGATCCTCTCTCCAGCTAACACACACACCTCAACGATCATTCTCTCAGCTAAACACACACCCCAACGATCACTCTCTCCAGCTAACACACCCCAACGATCACTCCTCCAGATAACACACCCCAACGATCACTCTCTCCAGCTAACACACCCCAACGATCACTCTTCAGCAATCACACCTCCAACGATCTCTCCAGCTAACACACACCTCAACGATCCCTCTCCAGCTAACACACTCAACGATCACTCTCCAGCTAACACATACCCCAACGATCACTCTCTCAGCTACACACACCCAACGTCCTCTCTCCAGCTAACACATACCCCAACGATCACTCTCCATCTCACACACGCCAACGATCACTCTCCAGCAATCACACACCAACGATCACTCTCTCAGCACACACCTCAACGATCCTCTCCAGCTAACCTCCAACGATCACTCTCTCCAGCTAACACATCCCAACGATCACTCTCTCCAGCTAACACACACCCAACGATCACTCTCCAGCTAACACATACCCCAACGATCACTCTCTCCAGCTAACACGCCAACGATCACTCTCCAGCAATCACACACTCCAACGATCACTTCCAGCTAACACACACCTCAACGATCACTTTCCAGCTAACACACACCCAACGATCACTCTCCAGCTAACACACACCCCAACGATCACTTCCAGCTAACACATACCCCAACGATCACTTCCAGCTAACACACACGCCAACGATCACTTCCAGCAATCACACTCCAACGATCACTTCCAGCTAACACACACCTCAACGATCACTTCTCCAGCTAACACACACTCCAACGATCACTTCCAGCTAACACACACCCCAACGATCACTTCCAGCTAACACATACCCCAACGATCACTTCCAGCTAACACACACCCAACGATCACTTTCCAGCTAACACACACCAACGATCATTTCACACATTCCCAACGATCACTTTCCAGCTAACACACACCCCAACGATCACTTCCAGCTAACACACCCCAACGATCACTTCCAAACACACACCCCAACGATCACTCTCCAGCTAACATACCCCAACGATCACTTCCAGCTAACACACACGCCAACGATCACTTCTCCAGCAATCACACACTCCAACGATCACTTCCAGTTAACACACACCCCAACGATCACTTTCCAGCTAACACACACCTCAACGATCACTCTCCAGCTAACACACACTCCACATAACACACACCCCAACGATCACTTCCAGCTAACACACACCCAACGATCATCTCCAGCTAACACACACTAACGATCACTTCCAGCTAACACACACGCCAACGATCACTTTCCAGCAATCACACACTCCAACGATCACTCTCCAGTTAACACACACCCCAACGATCACTCTCCAGCTAACACACACTCAACGATTTCCAGCACACACTAACGATTTCCAGCACACACACCCAACGATCACTTCCAGCCCCAACGATCACTCTCTCCAGCTAACACACACCCAACGATCACTTCCAGCTAACACACACTCCAACGATCACTCTCTCCAGCTAACACACACGCCAACGATCACTCTCTCCAGCTAACACACACCTCAACGATCACCTCTCCAGCTAACACACACCCCAACGATCACTCTCTCCAGCTAATACACACCTCAACGATCATTCTCTCCAGCTAACACACACCCCAACGATCACTCTCTCCAGCTAACACACACCCCAACGATCACTCTCTCCAGCTAACACACACCCCAACGATCACTCTCTCCAGCAATCAATCACACACTCCAACGATCACTCTCTCCAGCTAACACATACCTCAACGATCACTCTCTCCAGCTAACACATACCTCAACGATCACTCTCTCCAGCTAACACATACCTCAACGATCACTCTCTCCAGCTAACACATACCTCAACGATCACTCTCTCCAGCTAACACACACCTCAACGATCACTCTCTCCAGCTAACACACACCCCAACGATCACTCTCTCCAGCTAACACATACCTCAACGATCACTCTCTCCAGCTAACACATACCTCAACGATCACTCTCTCCAGCTAACACACACTCCAACGATCACTCTCTCCAGCTAACACACACTCCAACGATCACTCTCTCCAGCTAACACACACCTCCACCCCATCACCAGGCGGTTCATATTAGTTTACACGTGAATTAAATAATGTTTCACCAATGAACACGATTTACCGGTAATTTAACTAATGCTGTATATAATTCAAACATGTTATTGGGCTAAAATGTGTCGAATTTATAACAGTTTACAATATTTATTTGTGACGCGTGAAAAGATTATTTATGTTGAAATAAAAATAGAAATTAATAGAAACAGTATATAAACATAATCTTCCTAAATAGCGAATAGCTGTTTGTTGTCTAGTGTAGAAGAAATGATTTAGTGAACGGTTGCTTAACGACCCTAGATGATGAACCGGGTGATTAAGACTCAGTGAACGGTGCTTAACGATCCTAAACAATGGACCAGGTAATTAAGTCTCAGTGAACGGTGCTTAACGACCCTAGATGATGAACCGGGTGATTAAGACTCAGTGAACATTACTTAACGATCCTAAACAATGGACCAGGTAATTAAGTCTCAGTGAACGGTGCTTAACGACCCTAGATGATGAACCAGGTAATTAAGACACGGTGAACATTACTTAACGATCCTAAACAATGGACCAGGTAATTAAGTCTCAGTGAACGGTACTTAACGACCCTAGATGATGAACCAGGTAATTAAGACACGGTGAACATTACTTAACGATCCTAAACAATGGACCAGGTAATTAAGTCTCAGTGAACGGTACTTAACGACCCTGAACGACGAACCGCCTACCTAATTGGCCCAATGAACGGCAATTAAAACAAACCACCATCACTACCATAATTGGGTCATGAACCACTAATTAACTCGTTGTTATAAAGGTAATTGGTTAAAACTCCTTGACAATGGTGGTTTTAATACGTCACCCAAACTAGCGGTAATGATCACAGGATGGAGGCAGGTAAACCACAGAACCATTGAAATAATTAGGTTGTGAATGAGTAAGCGAGTAAGTGAGTAAATTCATCAATCAGCAAGTCAGTATTGGCATTCATATAGCTAAACAACGCATGCAAATAAAAAAAATAACATAACATTTAATTCGTGTATCAAAAATATCAACATTCTCTCAATTTCAGTTTCCATTTATCTTATCACATTCATCACAACTTGTCAAATTTATCACTTCTTTTTCAATAATGTACACAGTTATACCTTTTCCCTTTCGTTAAATTAGCATCTTACTCCACCTCTCTCTCCTCTCTCTCTCTCTCTCTCTCTCTCTCCTCTCATTCACTCTTACCTCACTCTTACCTCAACACATTTACTCCTTCTCCCACTCTTTCCCACTCTCTCTCAACCTCCTCTCCCATTCCCTATTCACTCTCTCCTTAAATATTTTCTCAACATCTCTCGTCTCCCTCTCCCTTTCTCCTCTTCCTGACAATTGAGAGAGCTAAAATAGTACCCTCCTCACAGGTCCAAATGGAGATAGCGGAAGAAATATGATGAAAGTGTAAATGGAGATTAAGAAGTGAAATGGTTGGACGAACCTTCCATATTTCACCAGCGGGAGAAACCGATCAAGACCAGTCAATTGTTGAGATTACCACTCTAATGGACGGTTTACTGAGGGGGGATGAAGAGGGAGAGGAGAGGAGGAGGTGGGGGAGAGGAGGGAGGTGGGGGAGGAAGGATGAAGGGAAGGTCAGGTAAGGAAAATGAGAGGGCGAGGCAAGATGAGTTGAAAAGCGAGGGAGGGAGAGGAGAAGTAAGGAAGAAAGAGAAGGAGGAGGAAAAGAAGGATGGTGAAGTAAAAAGAATATATATATATATATATATATATATATATATATATATATATATATATATATATATATATATATATATATATATATATATAAAATGAATGTTTCACTTCAGTTAAGTTAGGTTATGTAAAAGAGAGATAAAGTGGAATAGAGAGAGAGAGGATAACAAAAGACGATATTCCAATGGCAATATAAAGAAACCAAAAAATATAAAAAAATTATCCTTAAATAATGTTTAGGCGGACTACTTACCTAAGAGCGGGGGGGAGGGTAATTAGTAGAGAAAAATAAAAATCTTTTTTTTTGGTTTTAAAAATTCAATAATGGATCTTAATAGGAAGTGGCTATAGTGACTTTGAGGAGGGGGAGGAGAGGGGAGAAAAGAAGAGAGAGAGAGAGATGGTGATAATAATCTTGTAACACCACAAGGAACCAACTCTATAAGTTTCAAGTCGTATTTTCATTATTTTTTCCATTCTCTTGTTTCTTAGTTATGTATTTTATCGTGCCTCTCTCCTCTCTCTCTCGCCTATAAACTTCGACAAGATCGTAAAAATATACGTCTCGACCTACATTATCGTTCACGCTTCAAACCCAACGAAACAGTGAACCAAGACTCAAGTCATAAACCAACAAAACAGTGAACCAAAGAATAAAACAGAAACTACAAAAAAAAATCACAAATATTAAAACAAACAAAACATAAAAAACCACTTTAAATCACCAACAAAAAAGAATCGGTAAACTCGAGCTAATTTGTCGTTTATGTGTCGACTAAAGTACTACAAGAGACAAACAAACAAAAACACCGGACCGATAGCTACTAAAACAATAGTAAACCAACCATAAAAACACATCTCAGGCAGCTTTAATTCCCTGATGTTGAGACGTTAACAGGGTCAGGGTAGGGGGTGAGATGAGGAGAAGAGAGGTAAAGAAGAGAAGGAGGTGGATGGAGGAAGAAAAGGGATGAAGAAAAGGTAACGATAGATAGATAGATAGATAGGAAGAATAGATATGAAGGACAGACAGACAGACAGACAGACAGATAATCAAGAGAGAGAATCAGCTCCAATAGTTAGGTAGAGACTCACTCAGGCGTGAGAACTACCTATTAGCAAACTATTGACGCCACCCCGACCCACAAGACCCTAGAGAGAGAGAGAGAGAGAGAGAGAGAGAGAGAGAGAGAGAGAGAGAGAGTGTGTGTGTGTGTGTGTGTGTGTGTGTGTGTGTGTGTGTGTGTGTGTGTGTGTGTGTGTGTGTGTGTGTGTGTTCGTGTTATATGATGGTACACTCTCTCTCTCTCAGGGCAGGTCAACTGGAGGCCACTCATTCTCGGCGTGACAGGTCCTGTGAGTAGTTTTATACACTATGACACTATCGCTGCTTCTCGCTCAATTTGCCACCAACTGATGCTCTTATGGACACCAGCCGCACGTGAGGAAGGAGAGAGAAGGAATGAAGGAAGGAAAGAAATGAGGGAGGGAGGGAGGAACGATAAAATGAAAATAAAAGTACAGAAGGATGGAAGAAAGGAAGGAAGGAAGGAAGGAAGGAAGGAATGAAGAGAAGACGGATAAGAGTTAGTGAAGTATATAATAACAGTCAAGAGAAGGAAGAGGAAAACAAAACAATAACAATACATAGAATGAAATAATAAGAGAAACAAGAAAATAACGATAACAACACTTTCCACTCTCAGCTAATTTGACCATCATAGAAGACATACCGTGATAACAGTCAGCTATACCATCCTGGAAAACAAAACCCATCTTAAACCATCTCTACAAAAACAAAACCCAACCTCAGAACAACCTGGAAACAAAAACACCACTTTACACCAACCTGGAATAAAAAGGAACGAATCTCACCTTATAGCTTCTCGAAAAAAAAAACCTCAGCCTTGACCACCCTGAAAAAGAACCATCCCACCAATCTTATACCTACCAGGGAAAAACCTTCGATCCTGGGAAATAAAACATCACCTTTACACCAACTTGAAAAAGCTGAACCTTGGGTCATCCTGGGACAACAAAGCCCTCTTTGATCATCCTATATAACACAAACACCAGCAGCCTAGACCATCCTGGAAGAATATTCCCACCTTCTCCCTAATGTTGCACCGTTGGCCAAAAATTGTTATTTGATCATTAATAGCGGCCCAGGTGGCCCCCGGAATGGCACGATGGTAAGTGAGACGTCTAGGGCTGGCAATGGCGCTAAAACACCTCCACCATTACATTCTAAACTGGCTTTAATGGTTGACTTTACCCTTATTAAAATTAGCGTCCGGCGATAAAGGTAAAACATTGAGAATATAGAATTGGCCAAAATGAGTATATTTATAAACTTTGGTCCTCACATGTACAGAATATATACTATACTTTATATTACAAATACGACATAATAATATATATATATATATATATATATATATATATATATATATATATATATATATATATATATATATATATATATATATATATATATATTACAAACTGTAGATCAGTTTACCAGGAATATACATACTGTATATCCTCGTTCGTAACTGAAGCTACAAATGTAATTCTGATATTAACTTTCGTATTATAAATCAAGAGAGAGAGAGAGAGAGAGAGAGAGAGAGAGAGAGAGAGAGAGAGACTGCCACTAACAGCAATAAAGAGACAATTATCAAATCTCAGTGAAATTTAATACGAGGAGCAGGACAGAAACAGGAGGTTCTTAACGTCACAAACAAGAATTCTTTTAACAAAAAGTTACAAAAATTATTTATTGCAGTTGAACTACTGGACTTTGAGAAAACAGATTGTTTTTAAGAAAGAAAACAGTTTATTAAAAGAAATACAACTAAAGACAAAATGAAGTCTGAGAGAAAACAGTAATCAAACAAGTCACCGAAAAAGAATAGGAAAATATTCATGAAAAAAACAGTATTTAAGGAAACAGCCAGTGACAAGAAAAGGGTGACTCTCACAGATAAGACGGGTCGTCATTACAGAGGAAACGAAGCACCATCAAAAGAAGTACCTGCACTACAAATAATTGATCACAGAACACCTCGTAAAAGTAAGTGAAAATGGAGAACTACCAGAAGACATGGCTTAAAGAAGACATATTCTTCAGTATTCGAAAACAAATCAATTTGTATAAGAAAATGAAACATATCTTAAAGAAAATGGATACTTCCAAAATAATAAAATAAATTCAAAGGAAATCACCATTTATTCAAGAAATAAACCGTCTTGGAAAGAATAAGCAAGGACTTCAAAAACGAAACGCTTTAATTTCAGAAACAAACATAGCCTTACAAAAAGAAATCGTGCCATTAAAAAAACACACACACCCAAAAAAAACAGCTCCACCAAAAAAAAAAAGCTCGCCTTTTGGAAAAGAAAATGCTACAACTGCAGAAAATCCAGCGACTCCTAAAGGAAAAACGGAGCGTCTTTGAATGAGGGGTGACTGACCATGAGTCTACCGATTACCTCAACAAGAATCCAACCCGTATCACAGGACCAATGAGGCGAGATTGTACCTCACTCGACACTCACATCACGATGCTCACGCTGGACCGACTGTGAATAGACGGGGAAGGAGGAGAGCCGTCTATCCTTTTCTATACATCTACTGTACCTATCTATCTATATTAGACAAATGAGGGTGGGATGTCGTCCTGACCTTTTTTATATACTGTACAGCACGAGTAACTTAAGACATCTCCGCAACCAACTGTAAACGTGAGCATTTTTCCCATTTTTATTTTTATTTTTCAAGGCCTTAACCATTGACCCATCTAACATATTTACTTGTGTTTACTTGCTTTTCCATCTTCAATAAAGCAAAAAAAAAAATATTCCTCCATCCATCAACTCCTTTTTTTTTCGTTTATCTTCATTTCCATCTCCGATAAAACTAATTCTTTCCTATTTACCTTCATCCATCTAATTATTTTCTTGGGTTTTATTTACGTTTCTAAATCCAATAAAACGAAGTTAAGACAACAAGAGTGACCAAGTACAGACTATCAGACGTGGAGACAATTATACCCCAGTCATCATTCAACATTCTCACACTCTCTATAAAGGTTTTTTTTACAAGATCTGGTCGATTTACACCCATTGAGGCCACTATCTATCTATCTATCTATCTATCTATCTACACTTAGGAAATGAGACGACGTTGTGTTCCTCCCCTTCCCACGACTATTACGGTAGCATTTTGCAGATATTTACGTTTTCTGAACTATATATGTCTGTTAAATGATGTGAAAAAGCTCTCTCTCTCTCTCTCTCTCTCTCTTCTCTCTCACCGCCGACAGGTAATCTTGCACCAGCTGTGTCAGGAGTACTGTGGGGAGAGGTGTAATGGTCCTTCTACAGTCACCGTGGAACACCTTGCTATCTACCTCCCTCACCACCCCGTAAGAAATAGTAGATAGGAGGACCGATAGACAAATTAAAAAGAAGAAAAAAGAGAGAGAGAGAGAGAGAGAGAGAGAGAGAGAGAGATGTACTTTTAACATGTAAGTGCAATAATGTTTGTTATCTACTTATACCATACAGTACCTACCACTTATGACTCATACCACTAAAACCAAACACATAACATAACGTAAGATAACATAACAAATAAGAAGCACTTTAACTAGGTCGACATGAGAACGACAAGCATACCATTAAATGCTTTCTAAACATTTCCGTCACGAGGAAAAAACATTACGTGACCGAATCCTCTGTTGGGGGTAAATTATTAGGTATTATCAAGGGGAATTAATAGACACCGACCAGAAGACCACGTACCATCTGAGTCTTAACTAGTTTAAGCTCATCCTGGGAATAAAGGAACTCTCTTGCTACTTGTACTTGTTGTCAGGCCATAACAACAGCGCCCCGACACATTATCTTACTTAGTACGACACATACAAGTAAATCCTTGAATAAATATTATCTTTCGTATTACGCACACTAATGAATACACTTTAATTCGCAAGTGTCGTGCCTCTCAGCGAACTAAAAATCCAGACTCCATGAAGTGTATTAAGAATAAAATAAAATAATGTGAATAAATAAAGTATATAAATTTACAGTATAATTAAATAAATGATCCTCAGCACCGGCCACTAGGGGCACCCTGACGTTCTCGCCAACTTAGATGCAAATTCCAAGGCTCCGAGCGAGGACTTTTATGGAGGTTTTCCTCACTTGCGTCTCTCCACTTCTCCTCCTCTTCCTCCCTCCTCTCCCAGGATCTTCTACTGAGGGAGTTTACAGCCTCACAACTCGGCGTAGCAGCTCGTAGCCCCCGCAGGAGGTCGCTCTTCCCTCCGTCGTAATACACGCCCACGAGTCCCTGTTACCCTGCCGGAGGTGTGTCGTTGCCACCCACTTGTTCTCCACCTACTGCTACTACTGCCAGAGGCGTTGAAGCAGTAACGAGGAGGCAACAAGTGTTAGGCGTCTGGTTATTATTAGGCTGATGGAGAGTCCCGTCTGTTCTCTCTTGGAAACTCAAGAGGAAGGAGGAGGTTCTGGCTGTGTTAAGAACTTGCTGGCTGGTTCTTGTTACACAGAGGTGCTGAAGATGCAAGGAAGTAGAGCAGTTTTAACGCATCTTGTTATAGCCTGATGGAGAGAATGTGGCATCTGTTCTCAGAAACAGAGAGGAAGAGAGGTTAAGAACTTGCCGGTGCCTGCTACACGAGGTACTAAAGACACAAGTGGTGTCGAGGGCGGCTGTTGTGGTGATGGAGGGATTTTCTCATTGTCTCACAGGTCGAGGATGCTGGTAGAGAGAGGCAGGAACAACAGGGGAGGAGAAGGTGAGGGCGGATTTGCTTGTTTCAGTCGCTGGAGTAAGATGGAGCCACTGGCAGTGTTCGGGTGATGAAGTGACTGTCTTGCCTATTTACCCGAATATTCACTCTGTCAGGAATAACTTGTTTTGTTTTTTTGCTTTCACCTTCACGGAAAATATGCTTGAAAACATAAAGAACTGTTTTTATATATGGATGTGTTACCAGCTACGATGACAGCAGGTTTGTGGTTGTCACATGAGATATGCGAAAGATGAGGACGAAGCTGGCGGAAGGATAACAGAAGGAAGGAGAAGGAGATGTGTGGTGTGTGTGTGTGGTGTGTGTGTGTGTGTCCTCAGTGGGTGGGCTTGTGGGTGCTGGTGATGAGAGCTCAGCTGGGGTAGACGCGGTGACCCGTTTTAGTGATGGTGGGAGAAGAGTTGAATGTTAATTATTGTTGTTGGTGGTGTTGGTAATGGTGACAGAGGAGGAGGTTTTAGTCTCTGTCAAGGATAAATTGACCACCAGTTGTTGTTGTGAGTGTAGAATTTGTGTGAGTGTTGGCGAATTGTCCGTCACGTTGTTTTGCCTGAAGCAACACTTGATAACGGCAAAGAGGGAGATACTAACACATAAAGTGGACTGACTGTATGTAGTTAAGTTACTGCGACACACTAACTCAGGAGAATATGTCTAAAGGTTAAGATTTATATGTTAATACTCTATAGCCTTCACCGGTGTTAATGAAAGAGGATTACTAAACTCCCTGAGAACACCTGCCAGAGTTCATAGGGTCACACAGGTCAAGTCTCTTCTAATACCAGAACCAAGAGGATTTCGAACCCAAGTCACTGTAGTACGAGGCAGCAAAAGTTGCCGCTATACCAACGTCATCGACTCATCAGGGAATAACCTCACCGTCTCATCATCAAGGGAATGACTCTCACTGCCTCTCATCATCAAGGAATGACTCTCACTGCCTCTCGTCATCAAGGGAATGACTCACTGCCTCTCATCATCAAGGGAATGACTCACTGCCTCTCATCAACAAGGAATGACTCTCCGCCTCATCATCAAGGGAATGACTCACTGCCTCTCGTCATCAAGGAAATGACTCTCACTGCCTCACAGGGAATGACTCTCACTGCCTCTCATCAACAGGAGAATCTACTGCCTCTCATCATCAAGGGAATAACTCTCACTGCCTCTCATCATCAAGGAATGACTCTCACTGCCTCTCATCATCAAGAGAATGACTCTCACTGCCTCTCATCATCAAGGAATAAATCTCACTGCCTCTCATCTTGGTAATCAAACGAGATCTCTTAGCGGCGGAGAGAGCAGCTGATGGATGCACTTTGATCAATACAGTAAGTAGAAGACGGGCGAAGGTTCGTCTGGCGTAGTCTACATGAATGCACTATTGCAAAATCGAATTCCAATCGCTGATGAGTGCTCGTGCTGGCATTGATGGGTGGTGATGGTGCAGGTGGGTGGAGGTGGAGGTGCAGGTGGGTGGTGGTGGAGGTGTAGGTGGGGTAAGGGAGGTAGTGGGTGGTGGTGGTGGTGTAGGTGGGTGTAAGTGATGGTGTAGGTGGGTGGTGATGGTGTAGGTGGGTGGTGATGGGTGTAGGTGATGGTGTAGGTGGGGTGGTGATGGGTGTAGGTGACGGCGTAGGTGGGTGGTGGTGGTGGTATAGTGATGTAACGCCTCGGTTGACAGTTCAAGAAGACGGCCTCCCAACACCCACACTATAATTTCACAGATAATTAGAATGAAGAGAGTGTCACCAACCCTTAATAGTGACAGCTGGGATACCTAACCACGGAGGGAGTCTATCATAAGTACGTGGTTAATTACGTCACTTATTACGTGGCTTATTACGTGGGTTATTATGTGCCTTATTACGGCTTAAGCCTTATTACGTGTCTTATTACGTGGTTTATTACGTCACTTATTAGGTGGTTTATTACGTATCTTATTACGTGATTGCCGTGTCTTATTACGTGGATACGTGTCCTATTAAACGTATGAAGTCACAGGTACACTAAGCTGTTACTGGGAGGTCAAAAAGAACTAATTAATCTAAAACTTGTAGTACTATCCGATGCTTGTAAAATGTATACTTAATATTAAAGTTTGGGAAATATTGGAACCTGTACGCGACTTAACAAGACGTCTGGAAAATGTGGACCTTTATCCTGTATTAAGAACATAGGTGAGGTGAATTTTGGGTGTAAGAGGAAGATAAGTGGTTATAAATCATCATCATCATCATCATCATCATCATCATCATCATCATATTATTATTACGTGTACCAATATCTATCTGAAACAAAAGAAGGCTCCAACTTGGCCAGTACACCCGACAGCTAAACGTCCAGACCAGGAGCCAACACAGTACGGAATATGTTGAACTGATAACTCTACACAGACCATCTCTTACAGGCAAGACATCTAACTCACCAACAATTACATCATCGTTACGCTGTTCCTACGAGGTCTTACACTCACACGTAACTACTTTGTGTAAGGACGTCACGTTTATTGTTTTAAGAGCCGTAAACAAACTGTTACAGGAATCCCGACGTTCTCGACAACCATAATGCAAATCCCCAGGCTTCCGGCAAAGACCATTTTTTATAGTCATTCGCTCTCTGTCGCTGTCTGTCTTTATCGTTCTATCTTCACATTTCTCTTCCTCTGTTATTGTTCTTCATTTTCTTCCATCTATCAATTCATCTGTTTCCTGTGTTTACCCATTTAAGTCGGTTGTTTTCTCTCTCTCCACTTCCTCCTCTTCCTCCTCCTCCTCCCAGGATCTTCTACTGAGGAGTTTACAGCCTCACAACTCGGCATGGCAGCTCGTAGCCCCTGCGGGAGGTCGCTCTTCCCTCCGTCGTAATACACGCCCACGAGTCCCTGTTACCCCTGCCGGAGTGTGTCGTTGCCACCCACTTGTTCTCCACCTACTGCTACTACTGCCAGAGGCGTTGAAGCAGTAACGAGGAGGCACAGCAGTGTTAGGGCGTCTGGTTATTAGGCTGATGGAGAGTCTTGTCTGTTCTCTTGGAAACTCAAGAGGAAGGAGGAGGTTCTGGCTGTGTTAAGAACTTGCTGGCTGGTTCTTGTTACACAGAGGTGCTGAAGATGTAAGGAAGCTGATGATTAGTGTTGGAGCATCTTAGGGTCCAGCTGACGGGAAAAGATGCTCGTTAGCTACTGAAGGAGACGATGAAGGCGGAGAGGCAGTGTTAGAAGACTTATGGTTGTAGCGTAAGAGAAATAGTCCATTCTCTTTTGGAATCTTAGCTGGGGAGATACTAAGGTCAGCAAGATAAGCTCACCTTGAAACACACACCTTCTGGCTACTGAAGGAGGCGATGATGGTGTGAAAGGGGAGTGATATTGGGTCTCCTGGTTATAGTGTAACGAATAAAACATGTTGTATATTTAAGCGAGAACACAGTCAACAGGAAGAGCCTTTGGTGTTAGACCTACTTGTTCTATCTAGTGAAGGAGGCGATGAAGGTGTAGAAGAGGTGCTGGGGAAGGGTTGTTGTGGTGATGGAGGGATTTTCTTTATTGTCTCAGTCGCCGAGGAAACCTGGCAAGAGGTGGTAGTTGTGGTGGAAGACTCACGCGGGGTTTTACCTACTGCAGGAGGTGGCGGGAGGAATATAAGGAGTGTTTGTGGAGGAGGTTATGAGGGTGAAGGAGATATTGTGTTGCACTTTTTCTTAGTTACGGGGGAGAGGGAAGGAGGAGGGAAGGAGGGAGGATGGGAGAGGGAGGGAGGGGAGGATGGGGGGAGGGAGGATGGGGAGGGAGGAGGTGAGGAAGGATGGGGGGGAGGGAGGGAGGGTGAGGAAGGATGGGGAGGGAGGGAGGGAGGGAGGAGGGAGGGAGGGAGGAGGGAGGATGTTGGTAAGTGTGTGAAGGCATAAATTATTTTCTGATCTGAACTAGAGAAAAATACAGAGGGTGTTTATGAGGTTTTTAGGCACTTGTTGCAGTGCAGAAATATTAAAATTACTGAATGAATTGTTATGTGAGTTTATAGTGTTGAGAGGTAAAGTCTTCTCAAAGACGACTTATGTGGTGTCTTATCTACAGTAATTAATGAAGGATACCGCGGCGGTAAAATTGTCTACCTAACTCCATAGTTCCGGGAGAGGGAGAGACCAGACAGCACCAGATGAAATATACCAGGAGGCTACAGCGGTGACTGGTGATATAAGTCATGTACGGACCACGAGGGTGGTGACGTAAAGACCATTAATATTCTCGCCTCATTGACCAGAACAAGAAGAACCTTGTTGGCTGGGGAGAGAGAGGTGCTCAAGTCAATTTCAATCTTGAAGCTGTTTATTGATAATATTGAGATGGGATATGAGAGCTCTGCAGCGTCTTGAGCCCATCTCTTAGAAGGAAGGTTATTTACCATTACATTAATATAAGACTACAAAGATATAATTTTTTTTTAAACTAAACTCCAAATTGTTATGGAAATATAGGGAAGCTTTGGAGAGTCATGATACTCCAAACAAAGCCGAGTCAGAGAAGATGTTAGACCTCACCCTCTAGGTACTGTATAAGAGAGAGCTCCGGGACGCCTTCAAGCCATGCCCCAGACGCCGACAGTCTACAACAACCTTTAAGACCTAAAAACCCTCACATTCCAGATATCAAGACGATGTCAAAACACAACTGGAAAACCTTAAACGTCATCTCAGGGCATCAAACTGGAAACTGACTTAAGGGGGGGGGGGGAGAAGGAGTTTTGGACTGTGATAAAAAAATGTTTTCTCACTCTGGACGCTGATGGGAAAGTTTTAAAAGTTACAGGAAACTCATATTCCAGCAGCTAGGATAGGGGGAGATCTGGAAGGCCTAGGCCAGACTGAGTTTGGGGTCTGGCAGGCAATTAGATGATATTTGTGGGTAAGGCTGAGAAACACATATGAGCCAGAAGCAATAGTCGACACAGTAGCCGTGTTAGCGGAGGTATAATTATAGTCGGGGTAAGACAGTGTTATGTCTCACCGGGGAGAGGGAGAAATGAGGGGGTTAGTTGTGGTGGCGTTCAGGCATTTGTCTGTGTGGGTGTCTCTATGTGACCATGTTATATGTATGCGATGTGTAACTGTGTGCACACGTGTGTGTGTGTGTGTGTGTGTGTAATAAAAATAATAATAATAATAATAATAATAATTAACGGTTTATTGAAAGAGCTTGGCAGCCAGAAGGCTGAAAATATACAGTTACATATTTGGGGAATGGGTTTCGAATTACAAATAATATACAAGTAACATAAGTGACACAAATAAGACATATAATAACTAGATGGGGAAAAGCTCAAACTACAGTTCATTTCAACATAGTGACAGTGCAAGGAGTAGTGTTTACTGGGAGTGAATACACTGGTTTATTACAAGTTATTGATAATTTTTACAATGGTTGGGACTGGGCTGTTCTTATAGCGATCAGTTCGTGCACGTATGGGCTGGATGCGGTTGTGGTGTCGAACAGCAATTCTCGGACTAGGGATCTCAGGTGGTAGTAGGAGCCGGTGTCGAGGATGGTGTAGAAGCTTCTTACCAAATTTGCAGATGAGGTCGTGGTGATGTTCTATTAATATGGATTTACATTAAAAGATTGCATTTGGTGTTCAGATTGTTCACTTACGCATTCATAAATCCGAGTGACACACAAAAATCAAACCTTCGCTGAGGTGACAGTAGGCGGAGATTCCTGGGTCCTGACGTGAACATCAAACACAGCGTCATCACTGCCTCTAACACTGCCAATATTGACATGTAAGATGAGTGTACGACCTTGTACAGTACAGTGTGCTGCACGTGGGGGCAAAATGGAGAAAAACGACAACACCAGATGTGTTTTAAAGTGATTAAATTTAAAATATATGGATGTATTTTGCTTTTTACAAGATCCTTTAACGTACCAGACGATTGTGTAATGAATGACCAGACGATTGTGTAATGTATGACTCATAAGAACAAAACAAATGAAATAGAGAAGATTATTTGATTTGCTCGTGAGCTTTAGTGTTTCATGGCGTACACAATAAATTTCGCCGGCGACATACTTTCACAAACTTCTAGTTAAATAAATGTATTTTAAATTTAGCAAAACAGCAGATAGAACACCCAGAGAGAGAGAGAGAGAGAGACCTGGAAACTTGTCTACACACTACACAACACCGCCCTTCACCAAACACACAATAATCAGTATAACAATAATACGTCAACCAAAAATTAAGCACAAAAACAATTGCTATGAACAGGTAACCTTCAGTTAATACCCAGTAAGGAAAACTAAACTAAAGGCTTAATGGTAAATTCCCTAAAAAATACCTGGGGATTAATTACATTCACCTGGACACAAACAATCCACTACTGATTATAAGAATTACAGGTGTTCCTTTACACTTTTTTAGGCACTTAATTTATTTTTCTTGGAGACGATATTTTCTTTCTACTTCTGGAACATTAAATTTTCCCTTGATATATTTTTTTCTTTAGTTTTTTAATAACATTATTTTCTTATATTTTTCCTTGTGAATATTTCTATCCCAAACAACATATTTGCAACCAAATCTTATACTTTTATAGTCAACCTTAACATTTTTCCCCTTTTTTGCGAAGGGGGTAGGAACATTTCATTATCCCTGCAACATTTTTTTACCCCGACGTTTTTCCCCTGCAATATATATTTTTGTTTCCATTTAACATTTTCCTCCTGTCAACTTTTTTTTTTTTTTCCCTGCAATATTTTTCCACTCAACATTTTCCCCCAGTCAAGTTTTTCCCTCCAATATTTTTTCCCCCACCATTACCCCGCCATGGTCGTCCCGGTACTGCAGCGTCTGAGGAGAGTACACATGAGTCATGATAAACACCACGCACGGGGGTTAACTCTCCACTATCTCTCTAAATCACTGATCTGACGTGGATTACATATTTTCCTTCTAATAAATCACAATAACATTCTTTAAATATTTTTTTTTTTATTCTTGAGGTTCTGGCAATACCCCCTGAAAATAGTATAAACAATGAAGACACAATAAAAATGTTTGAATGCTAATAATAATAAAAAATTCTAAACCTGTTTATTTTATAATAATAATAATAATAATAATTAACGGTTTATTGAAAAAGTTCTGCAGCCCGAAGGCTGAAAATATACATTGGACATAAATGACTACATACATTGGTGGTTTAACAAAAGCCTTCATTAGAGAAAGGTGAAGGACATACAGTGAACATATAGATTAATGTAGGTGTTGAACAGCAAACACGTAGTGTAGTAACTCTCTCCCAGATGGTGTTATGCGGGGCCTCACGTGGTGTAGTAATTCCCTCACAGATGGTGTTATGAGGGCCTCACGTGGTGTAGTAATTCCCTCACAGATGGTGTTATGAGGGCCTCACGTGGTGTAGTAATTCCCTCACAGATGGTGTTGAGGGTCCTCACGTGGGTAGTAATTCCCTCACAGATGGTGTTATGAGGGCCTCACGTGGTGTAGTAATTCCCTCACAGATGGTGTTATGAGGGCCTCACGTGGTGTAGTAATTCCCTCACAGATGGTGTTATGGGGGGCCTCACGTGGTGTAGTAATTCCCTCACAGATGGTGTTATGAGGGGCCTCACGTGGTGTAGTAATTCCCTCACAGATGGTGTTATGAGGGGCCTCACGTGGTGTAGTAATTCCCTCACAGATGTGTTATGAGGGGCCTCACGTGGTGTAGTAGTTCCCTCACAGACGGTGTTCTATGAGTGAGGTGTGGTCCCAGGCCTTCCTATCGTAGACGGATTAACACATCGCTGGTTGATGGGTCGGGCCGTTATCACTGGTACCTGGGACCTCACTGTGTGAAGGTCAACGGGTACCACTGTTACTGTTGAGTTGTTCTCACTGACTTAAGCACTGTTCACCACTGTTCACCTCTGTTTAACACTGGCTCCATTCCTTTCCTAAATGAAATAGTAACTTCTGGCGTGAACTTGTTGATATTCCGGTGGGGAGGTTCAGGGAGGGAGTTGGTATGGCCAACAACAGTTGACCTGGCTGCTCCGAGGAGGAGCGCCAGGTACGTCTTGACCCTTCGGTGGTCAAGGATGGTGTATCATATGTGTGTGTGTGTGTGTGTGTGTGTGTGTGTGTGTGTGTGTGTGTGTGTGTGTGTGTGGGTAATGCAGTATTAGTTTTGTTTAGTTTAGTATTTATAAAACGTAACATACATTAACTCTCATAAACATTTGCGTCGCATAAAGTTGTTGAACCAAAATGTTTGACCCGTAACTATACTGAAGCGACTTACCGCACCGCACCGCACCTGTCATATTAATTACCACAGACCTTAATGGTGGGTGTTGATGGTGACTCTCCCATAACATCATCACTGAGGAGTTTACTCGTGTGTGTGTGTGTGTGTGTGTGTGTGTGTGTGTGTGTGTGTGTGTGTGTTTAGCGAGCTTTATTCTGCTTTACTCTTCGTTTTATATTTGCTTGATTATTAAGTTTGTATCCAATTAATTCCAACTACTAACAATTACAAGACAAATACATATTAATGACGTTTGTGTTTAAATTGTTGTTATTTAATATATCAGACTGTGGGAGCTCCTTCTCACACTCTTCCTCTCTACTGATGTCTTACACCCCCATGCCATAAGTGTCCAATAAAAACCTGGCAGCAAAAATAAGAGTTATCATTATGTAAGTTACTACTGATACCTCCCATTATAAGTAAAGTACAGTAGTTTAGTTAGAAGGCATGTTATCATAGCTCGTGACCACAGGAACAACACCTCTTCTGCCAAGGACATAAAATAATTTCCGATACTAAAAATAAATTCTGAGTTGCGTTTATCTACAAGTCTTCCTAACTAACTGACTGACCGAGGGAGAGTTTTTTATAGGCCAGAACCGCCGAGGTTATACCAGATTCCACGTCGCCCTTTACACACCCAGAGAGAGTCTATTACATTACTTTGTTTAATCTTAAGAAATTTGCAATCCTTTGTGGACCTTGAGATGAAGTGAACGATATCTAAAAGCCCTGGTAGTTGAAGCACCTTGAGCACTTAAAACAAAATCAGCAAGCAGGTAGAGGGTATTTAAGTTATTGAACACCCATCCTAAGCACGCACGACACGTCATCAAAAACTTTCAAAACCATCCAATATGAATCATTATTGTAAATTATTATAATCTACCGACTGATATGTCACGCTTTAAGTATATTTGACACCTCATTAATTCCCTGTCTAGCTTACACGTTCACCTGGAATGACTTCGATTGATGACATTCCAACCTTTTAATTCTTCAGACATTTTAAAACACTTTTTCATTCGAGTAAAAAAAACATGAAGTGAATTAAATTTACACGGCACTTCTTAATTCACCTTCCATCCTTTGTAAACATATGATACACGTGGAACACACACTAGCTTTATCCTTAATATAATAATAATAATAATAAATACTACTACTACTACTACTACTACTACTACTACTACTACTACTACTACTACTACTACTAATACTAATACTAATACTAATACTAATACTAATAATAATAATAATAATAATAATAATAATAATAACAATAGCATCAGTACTTCAAAACATATATCAGGACTCATGTTGGTACACACTGACTCAGGACACATCGGGTAACACTGACTCAGGACTCATGTTGGTACACACTGACTCAGGACACACGTTGGTACACACTGACTCAGGACACATCGGGTAACACTGACTCAGGACTCATGTTGGTACACACTGACTCAGGACACATCGGGTAACACTGACTCAGGACGCATGTTGGTACACACTGACTCAGGACGCATGTTGGTACACACTGACTCAGGACGCATGTTGGTACACACTGACTCAGGACACATGTTGGTACACTGACTACTCATGTTGGTACACACTGACTCAGGACACATGTTGATACACACTGACTCAGGACACATTTTAGGCCAACATTTACGGTGAACATATATAAGACAGTGAACTGTCGCGGTCAAGGCACATAGCGGTGCCTCACTGTCCTAAGGTCATGTGTTTATAGTTTACGTTAAACTTACCACCAAAAGAATTTCGGTGGGGAAAATTGTTACCTTAAAGCAGATGTGGCGTCGAATATTCCTTTTAGTTTATATGAGGAAGAATTAGGAGTCAGGTGACCTCTTATATTTAATACTTGTTTCACTGTGCATCAGGAGAAATTACCGTAATACCTGGCAGGAGGAAAATTAATTCCACCCACATAAATTGTTTTTCTTTTCTTCATATGTGTCGTAATTAAAAATAAAGACAATTTAGGTGGGTGAGAACCCCTTAAACACACATGTTGTTGTGGTGGCCCAGAGTCACATTAAAATTAAAAGAATTTAGAATTTGGAGCAGTGAGAAGCCTGACGGTTAAATAAAATCGTCGTAATACAGCTTGACTCTGTAAAACATTTCCAGTATCTCTTGGTCATTATATAATATTTACATTCTAAACTACTATTAAAATAAATAATAATAAACTAATTTACTATGGGGAGAAACTTTGCTGTTAACCCCTTCACCACGAGGACGCCTATTTAATTAACGCCAGGTTATTTATTCAGGGGAGAGGGGACCCCGTATACAAGTGGTTAAACACCCTCACAATGTATTCATTCACAACATAAACTTCCGATAAAATCAAAGACGAGCTGACATTAACAACAGTAGTTTACACTATAACAAGAGGTTCACACAACAAATTACACAACATTTTCAAATTTAAGGTTAATTTAGTGAAAAAAATTAATTGTGCTATAAAAATTTGCTGTCATAACATAAATATATGTATTTATTCATTAAATGTCTCACTAAAACTGAATAAAATTATTACATTACCGACGAAGACAATTATTAATTTGTACAAGGTGGAGAGCAAACCTCACTTAGAATGGAGAGAAATTATTTACTCCAGCCGTTAAAATGTTTTGTCTTTAAATTACACTGTCGAACACCCTCCCCTGTACCACCAATAGTTAAAAATATGTTACAAGAACTACACAACACAACACAATCTTTACAGTATGTTGACTTTTTTCCTCGTGCAAGACTCAAATTAAATAAAAAAGGTTTGTCTTTCAGTATTTTCTTCATTTAAATTTCACCCACAACGTCTTCTCATCAAAGTAAAAATTAGTTTTTGTTTCTTATTTTTACAACAAGTCGCATATAAAATCAAATGAAACAGTCCTCCAAGAATAGCTGAAAAGATTTATTTTTAATCCACTGGTCAACGTCGAAGCTGAAATTTAAAAAGTAAAAAATGTGCAGTCACCACAAGTTACTATATTAAAAAATAATGTTATACCGCTGAAAAAACCTCCCAAATTACTGTACTTTTTACCCACTGGTTTAAGTCGAAGCCAAAAAAAAATATCTTAGAATAGTTTTTTCTGTCTTCAGTTCTAAGTCGAACTAAATTAAAAGAAGTGTCGGTGGTAGGTGGGTGAGGGGATGAGTTGGTGGATGGACGAAAATACTTTTCCTGGCCTCTCTCGCTCGGTTGACGGAGCTACCTAACCCGTCCAGTTTCAGGTCAACTTCACCTCATAAGGAAATCCTGCACATCCTGGGTCCTGCTGGATATTGGCTCCCCAGGAAAAATAGAGTCAACAGAGTTTTCAACCATAGAGCTTGAAGCCTTGTCCAGAGCTGCTGCTGCCGCCTCGGAGGAGAGGAGCTTAGGAGGTTTGGCTAAGGAAGTCTTGAAGGAGAGTTAGACGAGGGTGTGTGTGTGTGTGTGTGTGTGTGTGTGTGTGTGTGTGTGTGTGTGTGTGTGTGTGTGTGTGAATAATGATATCAATAATGACAATAATTGACTTAACAAATAAAAATAACAGTAAACATTCTCGTATATCATGTTTACGCTTGGAGTAATATAGTGCAAGTAAACCCGGATATATATAAACTAATCAACCCGGAAATATCTCTGGCAAGGAAAAATAACAACAACAAAAAAATATCAGCGGGTGAGTCAGTGGCCATATAACTTGATAACTTGGGGAAAGGAGAGAGAAGCTTGATGTTGTGAAGCAGTCCTGTGTATCTCGACTAATTGAAAAGTCCACACACACACACACACACACACACACACACACACACACACTATACAGTATACATAAATTAACATTTCTCAACTTACATGTAACATATTTATAAAAAAAACACCATCATCATTCCAATGTCAGGGAAACCTAATGGAGGAACGCAACTGGTGTCAATATCAGTAAGCCCCGAGTTTTCTAATGGATTTTTGAGTGTAGTGTGAGAGGCCCTGGGGACGAGCGACTCCCAGACAGCCTCACTACAATGCTATATCACTTACCACTAACTCCGACCCAACCTCCTGCCCCGGGGACAACTATGTTCAGGGGTCGTGGAGGAGGAGGAGGAGAGAAATGGATGGTGGGGAAGGACGGTTAGATAGTGAGGGAGATGGGGAAGTAATTGGGGATGGAGAGGAAGGGAAAGGATGGTAAGGGAGGAGGTAGAGCGGGCGTGGTGGATGGTTAAGGAGGAGATGGGAAGGATTGATGGATGGAGGAAGTGAGGATGGATGAGGGATGGAGGACGAGAAGTTAAGGATAGATAAAGAGACAGGAAGTAGGATAGGATGGGTAGATAATGGAAAGGAAAAGAAGATGAGTGTGTGAGAGTGTGTTCAACAGAGAGTGGGGTTACCTACACGTCTCTACCTTACTTCATGACTACCTAATCCATACTACTTCTCTCCATAAACTCAGAAGCTCAAACTATTTCTTACACAAAAAAGTGGTAAAGTGCGTTATAGAGGTGAAGTGCGTTATAGAGGTAAGTGTGTTATAGAGGTAAAGTGTTATAGTAAAGTGCGTTATAGAGGTAAAGTGCGTTATAGAGGTAAAGTGTGTTATAGAGGTAAAGTGCGTTATAGAGGTAAAGTAAGTGTTATAGAGGTAAAGTGCAAGAGGTAAAGTGTTATAGAGGTAAAGTGTTATAGAGGTAAAGTGTTATAGAGGTAAAGGCTATAGAGGTAAAGGGCGTATAGAGGTAAAGGGTTATAGAGGTAAAGTGTTATAGAGGTAAAGTGCGTTATAGAGGTAAAGTGCGTAAGTAAAGGTTATAGAGGTAAAGTGCGTTATAGAGGTAAAGTGCGTTATAGAGGTAAAGTGCGTTATAGAGGTAAAGTGCGTTATAGAGGTAAAGTGTTATAGAGGTAAAGTGCGTTATAGTGGTTGAGCGAAACAATTGGGGCTAAGGACCACCTGTGCCCTTAGCTCCAACACGGGGGCCAGTGAGGAACATCTGCTGCGGTATATTCTCCACTCTCTTCTAGCCTCTGAGAACCTGGAGGATATACAGTACACACACACACTTTGTTTTTATTACATCATCATAATTTGTTTAGTCTTACGCAGGAAAAGATGATAATAACAAAACAATCATCAGTCTATCCAGTCCTCACTATACGTTATGATAAATTAACATTCTATTTTCCTTACGTCTGATATATCGTTACTATCGCGTTAATGATTGATGATTAATTTAAAATCGAGAAAAAATTGTAAAAAAAAAAAAGCCGAAATGGAATGGTGTTGAATTAAGTAAGTTTATCTTTCCGTATCCAAACAGTCGTGTTCTGCACACTGAGCCAAGGTCCGTTCACACCTACCCAAACAAGATTTTTCGTCAAATTGTAAAGATGTTCGCCGAGGGAGTGGCAAAAATTTGATAAGATGTGCCACCTAAGGTCATGAGATGCATTCATACGCAAAAATCGACACCTAAGAGTTTATTCACATGTAAATTTGACACCTAGAGTGAGCGTGGAGACGGCCGTATATTATGGAAAACGTCATACAGCCTAGAAAATATGTAATATTTCGGTACTGGGCTAAAACTGGTTCAGTTTCGTGGGTGATAACGCCAAGACGGCACGCAGTGGGCTGTATTTTACGACTTATGGCTCTCTCTCTCTCTCTCAAGGTACACCAGTATCAACACCATCTTACGAAAACTTTCATCTACATACGGATTTTTCTATATAGCAATCAGGTAGTCAACACACATGACCTTTTGTTACACTTGGGCCAAAACTGCTATACATACACTATACATACATACACTATACATACATACACACGACATGAATAAACAGTACCAATAAGCTGATCTTGAGGGATAACTCGTGTGTTTATATGAATTATGTATATATAATCTTAGTAGGTTGAAGAAGTAATAAGCTAGTTTATATATATATTACTACAGTATAATTAAATACTCAAGGTAATGCCTGTGTACCTAATAATGCTCCTTATAGTGGTTGTTGTGTGTACGCGAGCGCTCAGGCATATACAGATACATACAACAACGTGGAAATGCACACGTTGACTAACCATTACCATAAACATAGTCTATTCCTAATCACACACACACACACACACACACACACACACACACACACACACACACACACACACACACACACACACACAGAAATAACAAGAAAAAAAAAACAAACACAGCCACACATCAAAAACCCAGGAAGGAAATAGAAAACACATTCCCTAAATTTTCCTCCAACTGTGAAAAAAATAAAAATCACAGAAAACCTGATTTATCCCTTGTCCTTACCTCTCCCTCCCTAGGCTCCTCCTCTCCCTCCTCCCTCCTCCCTCCCTCTCTAGGGCCCCCCCCACCTCCCTTCCCCCGTCTCACCTAGGGCTCTCTCTCTCTCTCTCTCCCTAGAAGGATAAAACTATTCCCCAAAGGTGAAAAATGCTCCTTTAAATCACCCATAGAGTATTTTTCCTAATAAACAATGATTATTTAATACACCTGGGGCAAAATGTTCGGTTAATTCCCCAGACAGGGGAAAAAACAACCACTGGATGCAAGAAAAAGAAGAATACGCTCAATTTAACCGCTAGATAAACGGTAAAATGGTCACCTTAACCTCAAATGTCACAGAATAGGTCAATGTCCTCTGTCGACACAAGGTGAAGGTCATTTATATCCTATTCAATTTCTACACAGTTCAACAGTCATGGTAGTACAGTACAAGAACCAATGACGCGGTGAATATCATCTGTAATGTGGGTGACTGATCTGTACTATGAAGTCATTATGTGAGAGAGAGTAGGTGGTGAAGAAGCTTTCCCTTCATCTTTTTATTATGTATGATGATATATTATTTATTCTCCTTCCCCCCACGTCCTTCCTGTGTCTCTTACTCCTTCCCACATCCAGCCTCATCCTCCTTTATTATCTTTCTTCGTTATTCTTTACCTACCTTCCCTCCTCCCTCCACCATTAACTCTCTCCTCCACCTCCTCCTTCCACTACCACACTCCCTCCACACCCCCTCTCTTCCTCCCTACCCCATTCTCTCTTCCTCCAATCCACCTTACTCACCCTCTCTCCATCCCATCCACCCGCCATCGGTTCCATCACCCCTACACTTTCTCCCTCCGTCTCTCCTTCTCTCCTTCCACTTCACCTCCTTTCTCTCTCACTACCTTCACCCTTACCTCCCCTCCTTTCACCCTTACACTCCCTCCTTCCTTCACCCTCCTCCCTTCACCCCTCCCCTCCCTCCCTCCACCTTACCTCCCTCCCTCAACCCTCCCTCCCTTCACCCTTACCTCCCTCCCTTCCTTCCACCTCCTCCCTTCACCCTTACACTCCCTCCCTCCCTTCACCCTCCCTCCCTTCACCTTACACTCCCTCCCTCCACCTTTACCTCCCTCCCTTCACCCCTTACCTCCCTCCCTTCACCCTTACACTCCTCCTTCACCCTTACACTCCCTCCCTCCCTTCATCCTCCCTCCCTTCACCTCTCTCCCTCCCTTCACCCTTACACTCCCCTCCCTCCACCCCTCCCTCCCCTCCCTCCCCTCCCTCCCTTCACCCTTACACTCCCTCCCTTCACCCTTACACTCCCTCCCTTCTCCCTCCCTCCCTTCACCCTCCCTCCCTTCACCCTTCTCCCCTCCTTCACTTCCCTCCCCTCCCTCCACCCCTTACCTCCCCTCCTTCACCCCTTCCTCCCTTCACCCTACCTCCCTCCCCTCCCTACCTCCCTCCCTCCCTTCACCCTCCCCTCCCTTCACCCTTACCTCCCTCCCTCCCTTCACCCTCCCTCCTTCACCCTTATACTCCCTCCCTTCACCCTTACACTCCCTCCTCCACCTTACACTCCTCCCTTCACCCTCCCTCACCTTCACCCTTACCTCCCTCCCTCCACCCTTACACTCCTCCCTCCCTTCACACCCTCCCTCCCTTCACCCCTTATACTCCCTCCCTCCACCCCTCCCTCCCTCCCTTACCCCTCCCTCCCTTCACCCTTACACTCCTCCCTCCACCCCTTACACTCCCTCCCTCCACCCTCCCTCCCCTTCTCCACCCCTCCTTCACCCCTTACCTCCCTCCCTCCCTTCATCCTCCCTCCCTTCTCCCTTATACTCCCTCCCTTCACCCTACACCTCCCTCCTCCACCTTACACACCTCCCTTCCCCTCCCCTCCTTCACCCTTACCCTCCCCTCCTCCACCCTTCCCTCCCTCCCTCCCTTCACCCTCCCCCCCCTTCACCCCTTATACTCCCTCCCTTCCTTCCACTCCCCTCCCTCCCACCCTTACCTCCCTCCCTTCACCCTCCCCTCCCTTCTTACACTCCCTCACTTCACCCCTACACTCCCCTCCCTCCCTTCACCCTCCCTCCCTTCACCCTCCCTCCTTCCTTTATACTCCCTCCCCTCCACCCTTCTCCCTCCCTTCACACTCCCTCCCTTCACACTCCCTCCCTTCACCCTCCCTCCCTTCACCCTTCCACTCCCTCCCTCCCTTCATTAACATGCAAACAGCGGCTTGTGTTTCTACTATCGGGGATCCCTCAACATAATTAGACGATGTTATTGTTGATGGCGATAAGACAGCAGCTCCGGCCTCCACTGAATGGCTGCAAGGGAGTGTGAGAGGTGGAGTAGAGTGTGAGAGGGTGTGGTGGGAGTGTGAGAGGTGGAGTAGAGTGTAAAGGTGGAATAGAGTGTGAGAGGTGGAATAGAGGTGAGAGGTGGAGTAGAGTGTGAGAGGTGGGAGAGAGTGTGAGAGGTGGTGTGGTGGAGTGTGAGAGGTGGGAGAGAGTGTGAGAGGTGGAATAGAGTGTGAGAGGTGGAGAGTGTGAGAGGTGGAGTAGAGTGTGAGAGGTGGTGTGGGGTGGAGGTCAGAGATGGGAGAGGAGTGTGAGAGGTGGTGTGGTGGAGTGTGAGAGGTGGTGTAGAGTGTGAGAGGTGGAGTGGTGGGAGGTGAGAGGTGGGAGTAGAGTGTGAGAGGTGGAGTAGAGTGTGAGAGGTGGTGTGGTGGAGTGTGAGAGGTGGAGTAGAGTGTGAGAGGTGGTGTGGTGGAGTGTGAGAGGTGGAGTAGAGTGTGAGAGGTAGAGTAGAGTGTGAGAGGTGAAGTAGAGTGTGAGAGGTGGTGTGGTGGAGTGTGAGAGGTGGAGTAGAGTGTGAGAGGTGGAGTGGTGGAGTGTGAGAGGTGGTGTAGAGTGTGAGAGGTGGAGTGGTGGAGTGGGAAAGACGGGAAGAGCATGGTGGAGTGGGTAAGGCGGGAGTGGGGTGTAGTAGAGTGTGGGAGATGTGAGATGGATTGTACTTGAGTGGGAGATGTGTGAGTGGGAATGTAGTGGAATGGGGGAGGTGTGAGAGGGAATGTAGAGGATGGGAGTGTACAGAAAGAGAGAGTTATCGAAAAATAAATTGACAAAGAAGCAAATATATATGATAAATATAGATAGATAGATAGATTCCCTGGCTTAATCCTTCTCTCCTTTCCTCTCCCTCCTATTCTCTCCACCCTCCTGTCCCATCTTTCCCTCCCTCCCCATATGACCCCCCCTCACACCCATCCTCCCTCCCACATACTCCCTCCCATATCCCCATAACCACCTCCATAATTCCCCATTCCTCCACCACCACTTCCAATCTCTCCCTCACAACCTCCATCATCCTCTCACCAACACACTCCCTCCATCCTCGTGCTTCCCCCCCTCCGTCACCACCTCCCTTCACCCCCTATCCTTTCCCTCTTAACCTTCCCCAACCTCATCACCTCCTCCCCTCTCTCCCTCACCACCTCCCTCACCTCCTCTCCCCTCACCACCTCTCCCTTATCACAACCCCCCATCCCTCACCTCTCCCCCCTTACCACCTTCATCCATGTGTAAACAGAATGGAAAGTTTTCCCAGAATTACAGTAATTAAAATGACATAAACTTTGCCATCCGACACTCGGCCAGACTCATATTACTGAGGTTTCTCTCTCTCTCTCTCTCTCTCTCTCTCTCTCTCTCTCTCTCTCTCTCTCTCTCTCTCTCTCTCTCTCTCTCTCCATAAGAGTAAGTCTTCCGCCGAATAAGTAAATATAGGTGGGCGACATCCGGGACTTCCCCGCCAACAGGTGAGAGGCCAGGTGCCACCTAGTGTATATTTGATGAAAAGTAGCGGGGCGCAGGAGTGAGTGAGAGAAGGGAAGAGAGGAGAGTGTGGGGAGTTGTTTAACTTTGAACTTAAACAAGGAGAGGAAGAGAGACAATAATTATGACCAGGAGGCGACATAACTGACAGAATTATGAACAGAAAAAAAGGAAACACCAAAATATACATCTAAAGTGTCTTCATACTTACACCTATTTCCCATGTATATTGAGGCGAATATTTTCATGAGGACACACACACACACACACACACACACACACACACAGAGGAATAGTATTTTTTAATAAAACATTCCTTTGTCTGGGGTACACTTGAGCGCTTCTCTCCCTCTGCCTATTCCACTCCTCCCCCTGTCCTCCATATGCTCCCCACCCCGTCCCTCATTCCTTATTCTTGTATTTTAAAAATGTAAGGAACTTTTTCAGTGTGAGATGTATGTATGCTCTCTCTCTCTCTCTCTCTCTCTCTCTCTCTCTCTCTCTCTCTCTCTCTCTCTCTCTCAAAAGAACGGAAGAATAAAGAGAAAATAGGACTTAACACTTATAATAATAATAATAATAATAATAATAATAATAATAATAATAATAATAATAATAATAATAGTATATGTAATAATATATAATAAAAATAATGTAAAAATAATAATAATAATAATAATAATAATAATAAAAACATATTCACAATGGAAGAGTATTTTTTACCTCACCATTACCACCAGTTGCATGGTCAATGAACCCGTCAAATTATAACCTGCAGAGAGAGAGATAGAGAGAGAGAGAACACGTCCTCTTTAATCCTCAATTCTTAAACAATAATTACCAGCCGGGGCAGACTTTACCGCTGCCACTGAGACCCTGGCCAGACTTATGGACCTCCACTACAGTTGGTCTGAACCTGTTATACTACTATTACTATCAATACTACTACTACAATTTATTAATACAAAGAATTTTACTAAAAGTACCGGTAGTTCAGTTTTAGACAATAAGAACCGTCATTATTAACAACATCACTAATTACTTTAAACAATTCTTCCACCACTAACCTTCTCTCCAACTACCACCATCCCCCTCCCCAACCATCACCCTCTCCCATCACGACTAATCCCCTCCCCCATCACTAAAACCTTCCCCCACCACCACCACCAAGCCCCTCCCCTGCCACCACAATCATCAACAACTTCACTATCCCCACCACCACCACCATCATCACCACCACTGTCGCCACCGTCTATAAGCTACAACAATAGTCGCTGAAACACACAAAATCAACCTTGGCTATTATGGTCAGTTTCTTGTTATAAATTCAGGTCGGCTTTCCAGATGGAAGCCGGTGAGGGAAAGAGAAAGAGAGAAAAGGGTAAAAGAGGGGGAGCAAAGGAGAAGAACATCGTGTGGAGAGAGAGAAAGGGAAAGGAAAGAGGGAGAAAAGGAGAGGAGGAGGAGGAGTAGAGTGATGATTAAGACGTGATTAACAGAAAGAACGAAGCATAGACAGAAAGAGAGGAGACGGAAGTGATTATATAAACAAGAAGTTCAACAGAAGGTCAGAACTGTTCATATTCACGTCAAATATACTTTATGATGAACAGGGTCAGAGAGGTCAAAATGACGAGGAAGAGTTCCCGCGCGCCCGTGTGTGTGTGTGTGTGTGTGTGTGTTTACTTCATATATGAGGTAAACATCAGGAGTCACAGGTAAGGTTAGGAGTCACAGGTATAGGTCAGGAGTCACAGGTATAGGTCAGGAGTCACAGGTATAGGTCAGGAGTCACAGGTAAGGTTAGGAGTCAAAGGTAAAGGTCAGGAGTCACAGGTATAGGTCAGGAGGCACAGGTATAGGTCAGGAGTCACAGGTAAAGGTCAGGAGGCACAGGTATAGGTCAGGAGTCACAGGTATAGGTCAGGAGTCACAGGTAAAGATCAGGAGGCACAGGTATAGGTCAGGAGTCACAGGTAAAGGTCAGGAGGCACAGGTATAGGTCAGGAGTCACAGGTATAGGTCAGGAGTCTGAGTAAGGTCAAGGTCTGGAGTGGAGTCAGGAGTCTGGGTAAGGTCAGGAGTCTGAGTGGGTCAGGAGTCTGAGTAAGGTCAGGAGTCACAGGTAAGGTCAGGCGTTCCTGGTAAGGTCCAGGAGTCACAGGTAAGGTCAAGGAGTCTGGAAGTAAGGTCAGGAGTCTGAGTAGGTCAGGAGTCACAGGTAAGGTCAGGAGTGCAGGTAAGGTCAGGAGTCACAGGTAAGGTCAGGAGTCTGGAGTAAAGGTCCAGGAGTGCAGAGTGAGTCAGGAGTCACAAGAAGTAAAGGTCCAGGAGTCACAGAGTAAGGTCAGGAGTCTGGAGGTAAGGTCAGGAGTCACAAGGTAAGATCCCAGTCTGATGGAGTCAGTCTGGAAGTGAGTCCAGAGTCACAAGTGGAGTCAGGAGTCCACAGGTAAGGTCAGAGTCTGAGTAAGAGTCAAAGTCACAAGTGAGTCCAGGCGTCTGAGTAAAGGTCCAAAGTCACAGGTAAATGTCAGAGTCTGGTAAGGTCAAGGAGTCCTAGGTAAGGTCAGTCTGGAGTAAGGTCAGAGTCAGGTAAGGTCAGGAGTCACAGAGTAGATCCCAGGAGTCTACAGGTAAAGGTCAGGAGTCTGAGTAGGTCAGGAGTCACAGGTAAGGTCAGGAGTCACAAGGTAAGGTCAAGGTCACAAATGAGTCCAGGAGTCTGAGTAAGGTCAGGAGTCTGGGTATGGTCAGGAGTCTGAAGTGGGTCAGGAGGTCACAGGTAGGTCAGGAGTCTGGGGTAAGGTCAGGAGTCACAGGTAAGGTCAGGAGTCACAGGTAAGGTCAGGAGTCACAGGTAAGGTCAGGAGGCACAGGTAAAGGTCAGGAGTCACAGGTAAAGGTCAG
>NW_024750680.1:0-5755 GCF_018991925.1 Homarus americanus
AGATATTAATCAATTGGTTTATGCTCTCTGGTACTGATGTCTAACTGCTTCATCTTTTTGGTTTTATTGTGTGTATATTTCTGTGTCGCGTTTATATTATGTGATATTTCCAGGTATTTTTTATTTTTTATTTTTCTGGAATTTCTTGTGTTTTGGGGAGTTTCTATGTTATTTCGTATTTTTTTCTGGCATTTTCTCATATCATTGTTTTTTTTCAAGTATCTACTAATATTTCCCCGTTCGTGATATGAACTCTCAATGGCATGTGTTGATTGCAGCGAATAATGTCGTTTATCACAATACATTATACACTTTCATTATCTCCTACTATTATCCCCAATTAATGAAAACTTGACACTATAAACTACCCTTTCACACTATATCTTAAAAGAGTCTTAGACCTAATCTCTATCTCTTATCAGTAAATTTCTCCGCTGCCTTGAACACTAAAGTTACGGGATAATCTCTAGCAGAATACGAATTTTATCAATGTCGCTCCACAGTGCATTTTTCCCGCACACTTCCAGCTTTGACTCTTCTTTAGATAACTCTGGTAAATCCTTTCTTGTTGCTCACAATATCTCATAAGCCTTTAGCCTTTGACAAAGTTGGGCGTCAGGTTCATCTTCCCAAACTTCCCTAATTTGGCGCCTTTGCTTCTCCCATCTCCTCGATCTCTTCCTCTTTTCAAATCAGCCTCAGAGACTCGGAAATATATCACACTCTGATTTATCTTTCACTAATACAGGATTATGTTAGGGATTTTGTCACCTCTGAATTCTTGTTGTTGTTGTTTTTTTTCATACATCAGAGACTTTAACTCAATATCCAGAAACTGTGCAAATGACGCCAATCTGTAGGGTAGTTTCTCACCATGCGTCTCTCTACCAATCACCCGACACCTCACTTCCACTCGTAGGTATATTCTCACTGCTGCTATAAACTTAGAAAACTTGACTCTGAATCACCATTTTTCAGCTTTTCATCATACGTTTATCCCACAAATGCTTATCATCCAGATTTTAGTGACTTTTCATACTCTACTTCCCAACGTCTTTTGATATTTACCATAAAATAATATTTTTACATTATGAATTTCCTATCAATATTTTCTCCTATTTCTCCCCTTAATTATTCCTTCTTTACAAAATCCCAAATTTCCTTCACAAAATCCACCCTTAATTCATATATCTAAACTCTAAACGTTTCCTTTAATGTTTCATACCTGTCATCTACCTGTCTATATCCGTCACTTTAATTTTTGCCTATTTCAATCCAGAAGACCTCTTTATTATCCCACCACTTGTATAAACTTCACTCGTATAAACATTTTCCATCCACTAATGATGTGTTTATTGAGGAAGTGATGAGGGCAAGAATGGGAGGTTCATTAATGTATTGTATGTGGACAAGGATGTGGGGTTAGATAAGTCAATAGACAGTGGGTAAATTCTTCTGCTCTATTCAGCCTTAATTAGTTCATTTTCTCACTACCTATTTCACTCAGGGAGGCAGTGTGATGGATGTCTCATTCCATCATGGTCTCTTTTTAATTCTTTGAGATTTACACACCATATTTCAGAGTCACATACTACACACACACACTTAAAAGTTGAAATTACACAGCACACATTCACATACACTTTCCAGTCAGAAATCACAGTTACAGTCATATATAAAACAGTCTGTCATCGGTCTTTTGCATTCCATAAAATCACAAATAAAATTCTGAATTGTCATATACTAAATAGCAATATATTACAAGGTCATACCCAACAAAGTCACCCAACACTTGATTCTTACAGTACATGGACACATCACACAACCACACATCATACCACACACCACACAACCACACATCATACCACACACCACAAACCACACAACCACACATCACATGGTCACATACATCCTAACCACACACGACACAAGCACACACTATGCAGTTACACCAAACAGCCACAAAGATACAATTGGATGCACCATTATACAAATAAAAGAGTTTGAAAATATTATGTTGGACTTAAGATAATTATTAATATTAAGGAGAATTACGATTGAGAGAGTCAGGAGGTAGAGAGGTAAGTTATGTATCAGCGGCAGTAAGGGAGAAAATCAGTGCAGTCACAATGCTAGTGAACGATTCCTGAGACCTGCTGGAAACTGTGATACTCGCGACCAACAGTACTGTATCATATATGGCGGTGATAGAAGTACTGGAGGTGGGAGTAATATTAATTATTTTGGTTCACAGGAAACAGGTTCGAATCCTCTTTACCAAGTTACTGTGTGACTGATGTCCGGTGTCTGTCAGTACTAGAGGTAACCAGGTTGGAAGAAACTCAAGCGTTCAGAAATATTCAGGCCGTAGGGGAGGTATACTGTACCCGTCCATTTAAATTTTTCATTATCACGTGAAGTGAGGCCCACGTAACACACGCCCTGTATCTCCCTTAGTCCAGCAGAAAAAAAAAGAGAGAAAATAGTTAAGGTCAGTAATTTGGAAACTGGAGTTGTAAAACTTTAATCCCACCATACAGTATGTTTGTAAAAGAGAAAAACAACACATTTCGTGTCAAGACAGCAATTTTCTGACGAAAACTTCAGGAATTTATGCAAGCGAGTCCAGCGATTAGCGATTTTTCTTGTAAAGCTTAATTATTGTTCGTAGTTCCCGAGAGGAGGAACGACTCGCTGTGAAGCCTAACTTTACCTATTTAGTTCAGTTCGACCTTGTTTTTAATTAACTAATATGAGAATTGAGTTCATAGGTCCTCTCTTCCTGCATTTGATAATAGACAACAGACAGTCATTGGTAATATTCATAAAAACCTCTATATCTCTATATTCATTCATAATATACATAACTTGGCCAGATGACTCACGGTATACAGGGGTACAATGCCTCTTAAAATACATGAGATTGTGTTCAAATTTTCACCAGGTAGATGAGTCAAATGCCTTGTACAGTCTTTAACACATTGTTTACTGATACACTCCAACATTCATTACTGCAGTAACTGAGTGACCCGCTGTGACCACTTTTAACCCAACCATTCACCTACATCCTGCACCTTTCTAATACTACTACAGGTTGACCACATTACTATCACCACCACCCACCACCATCACCACCACCATCACAACTACGCACCACCATCTTCATCACACACCTCCTCCATCAACACACCTCACAAGATTCATCACACACCACCAACAACACCACACATCATCATCTTTCTCATAGCCTCTCTCATCAAGGTTCCAGACAGTTAATCTGTAGACCGACATATCGTGTGTGATATTGGGTGATTGGGTCCTCTGAGTGCTCACTAACTCGGTTTATTTTGTTTTCATATTTGGTCAGTTGATGCCACAATCCAGCACTGTATCATATTTCTTCATCCTTTCCCTTTACTCCTCTCTCCCCTCTCTTTCTTCCCCCCTTCTATCACATTTTTACCTCATCCTTCCCCTCTTTCCCCTCCCCCACTCGTATATACGGAGGGGAGGAGTAACAAATTCTCATTGTTCATCACCTGTAACTGGAAGACAACGCCACTATCACGGTTTAAAACTGCATCAATTTAAGGAAAGATTTGAGTCTTGTTTCTTGATGATGAAAAAAATATATATTTGTATACTCGCACAGATAAAATAAACATATTTGGCTTCAATATATGATTCTGGTGTCTTCATTTAAAGTTACGACTTATGAATCAGATATCATTCTTCGCAAAACGCATTATATTCCACTCATACACGGATATACCCGCACTTCCACACACACCCTCCACACACACACACACACACACCCTCTCTTTTACACACACCCCACACACACACACACTCACTAGTAAACACATCTGTGGTGTAACCAATTAATTCTTGAAAACAAATAACAATAATTTACATTTTAAGCAGAAAATTATCAGAATAATGGTGTGTTGCAGGCAGGACACACTGCCACACACACACACACACACACACACACACACACACCCCCATTGACTTACCAATGAAACTGTTCAAGGAATTTTCCCCGGAGCCTGCTAAACCCCTCTGCTCCATCATCAATGCTTCCCTCAGTCAAGCCAGATGTCCAGCTGACTGGAAGATTTCATATGTGTCACCAGTGCCCTAGTCAACCAACCCACAATCCTTAAATCAGCTACGACCCATTGCAATCACCCCAATACCAAGCTTAATCTGTGAAAGTGTTGTGTTTGACTGGGCTTATACTGATATTGCAGGCGCCATAGATCCTCAGCAATTTGGTAAAATGAAAACTTTCTCCACCACTCACTGTCTTGTCAACTTTCTCGACTACATATACCGCCATCTGGAGAAACGAAAATCGTCTGTGAAGGTCGCCTTCATTGATTTCACTCAAAGACCTGACCCAGTCGACCACAATAGCACTGTCAACAGCTTGGCTGATCTGGCTTGATAGTCTTATACCATGGCTTACAGACTCCTCAGTGACTGATGCTGCTGCACGCTTCCTGAGGGGCTGTCTCCACCTTTCAGTCACTCACCTGTGGCGTCCCCTGCTGCAATCAAGATTGGGACCACTCTGCTTCCTTATGCTCATCAATGATGCCCTAAGAGAAACTCCTGCCTGTTGAAATATGTCGACGACTCCACCATTGGGATCAGCGTCAACAATTCTGCTCCCGACTATACCGCCCTTCAGGATTTATTGAATAGTCTCCAAAACTGGGCCACCAACAACCATGTCACCATCAACCATACCAAGACCATGGTTATGCACATCAACCTCTCCTCCGACATTGTCCCACCTCCTTCCATTACTTTAGGTCCGAGCACACTCCAGGTTGTAGATTCCACGAAGCTCCTCGGCGTCACCATAGACAACAAACTAAATTGGAAACCACACGTCAGTGAAGTTGTCAAATCCTCCAGTTCCGTCTCCACCTCCGCCGACTCAAGTCCGTCGGAGTTCCTGCACCCGAACTCCTCAGTGTTTACACAACATTCATACTTCCCAAGCTCACCTATGCCTCCCCCACCTGGTCTTCCTCCCTAAATGCCACACAACGTAAACACCTAGAAAAAGAGCAAAAGAGGGCATACAAGATTATTCTCTCCCCTTCCTACTCCACATATCAAGAAGCGCTCAACACACTCAACCTTTCGACTCTCACTGACCATCACCACGACCTCATCTGCAAATTTGGTAAGAAGCTTCTACACCATCCTCGACACCGGCTCTTACTACCACCTGAGATCCCTAGCCCGAGAATTGCTATTCGACACCACAACCGCATCCAGCCCATACGTGCACGAACTGATCGCTATAAGAACAGCCCAGTCCCAACCATTGTAAAATTATCAATAACTTGTAATAAACCAGTGTATTCACTCCCAGTAAACACTACTCCTTGCACTGTCACTATGTTGAAATGAACTGTAGTTTGAGCTTTTCCCCATCTAGTTATTATATGTCTTATTTGTGTCACTTATGTTACTTGTATATTATTTTTAATTCCAAACCCATTCCCCAAATATGTAACTGTATATTTTCAGCCTTCTGGCTGCCAAGCTCTTTCAATAAACCGTTAATTATTATTATTATTATTATTATTACTACTACTACTACTACTACTACTACTACTTACCTTCACACACTCACCCTCCCTCACACACTCACCCTCACACACCCTCACCCTCCCTCACACGCTCACCCTCCCTCACACACTTACCCTCACACACCCTCACCCTCCCTCACACG
>NW_024750681.1:0-22219 GCF_018991925.1 Homarus americanus
GGTGTGCCCCAGGTTCGATTGCGTATTATCTCAAACCTCCCAGAGTACCTCCCCCAACACTCCCAGGCACCTCTAACCTCCCAAATAAACCCGTGACACCACCAGGTACACCTCGACACTCCATGTGCACCTCCGGCCTCCCAGGTACACCCCAACCTCCAGGAACTCCACTGACACTCCTGCTACACGCTGGCCTCCCAGGTACCTCTGGCCTCCCAGGTACACCTCTCACTCTGGGTACCTCCTCCCAGGTACCCCAAACCTCGCAGAGTACCCACTGAACACTCCCAGGTACTTTTCACACTCGCAAATGCACCTCCGACATTCCCTGGGCACACCTCTGTGCTCCAGGAACACGTCACTTACTCCCTTACACACCAACCAATCCCAGGTACGCTCTCTGACACTGCCTCAGCTCTGATTCACCTCTGACACTCCCATTTTACTCGATACTCCCAGGCCTTCAAGCACTCCCAGAGTGCCTCTGACACTCATATGTACTCCTCATGTCACTCCCACCAAACACCTCTAACATTGTTTCAAATTACAGCTCCCAGGTACCAAACTACCAATTTTACCTCCAGGCAAATTTTTCCAGGCACTGCCAGTACTCAGACACTCCCAGGTACACCTCCGTGCTCCTGTACCCTTCTCACACTCCCATTTTCAGGTGCTCAGGTGGCTCCAAGCTTGCTCCCAGGTGGCTCCCGTGCTCTCGTGCACATCCCAGACACTGCCAGGTACTCAGGCACTGCCAGGTACACCTCAAGACACTCCCAGGTACACCTCCGCTTGCTCCCTTCACCTTCTCCTCCCAGGTACACCTCCCGACACTCCCAGGTACAACTCCGGCCTCCCAGGTAAACCTCCGATACTCCTGTTGCACTCAACTCCCAGGCACCTCTGACACTCCTAGGTATTCCTCCTGGCCTCCCTCGTACATCCTCCTGACACTCCCAGGTATACCTCAGACTGCTCCTGTTACACCTCCCAACACTCCCAGGTACACCTCTTTCCTCCCTGGTTTCTCTAGCCCCAGGTACAGCTCAGACACTCCCAGGTACACCTCAAACGCCTCCGAGGTACACATCCCAGCACTCAGAGTACTACTCAGGCCTCCTGAGTACACCTCTCACTCCTAGGTACACCTCTCACACTCCCTTGGCTGCTCCTGTGACACTCCCCTGGCCCTTCCCAGCACTCCCAGGTGCCTCAGACCTCCCAGGTACACCTCAGGTGCTCCAAGTACACCTCAGACACTCCAGGTGCCTCAGCACTCCCAAGTGCACCTCTGATCTCCCAGGCCACCTCTGGCACTCCCAGGTGCCTCAGACACTCCCAGGTACACCACTGACACTCCCAGGTGAGCCTCTGACCTCCCAAGTACACCTCTTACCTCCCAGGTGCACCTCCGACATCCCAGGTACCTCAAACCTCCCATGTACACTTCTCACACTCCCAGGTGCCCACCTCAAACACTCCAGGTACTGCTCAAACCTCCCAAACCTCCATCCTCTGGTACCTCTGACCTCCCAAGTGCCTCCCCAGCCTCCTAAGTATTCCTCTGGCTTCCTCCCTCATCCATCTCTACAACACTCCCAAGTACACCTCACTGAGCACTCCCTAATTGCCTCTAACACTCCCGTGCCTCTTTCACTCCTAGTTTCTCTAACTCCAAGTACACCTCAGACACTCCCATTTTGTCAGGCCTCCCGTGCACCTCCTTGCTCCTAGTACCTCAAACACTCGTGCCTCCCCTCCCAGGTACACCTCACACTCCCATGTGCTCCTTACCCAGCCTCCTGACCAGCATTTCCCAGGTACTCACCTGGCCTCCTGGCACCCTGAGGCTCCCAGTACCTCCAACCTCCCGTTTGTCTGGCTGCTCAGTTTTCCACTGACATTCCTGGTGCCGTCTGACCTCCCAGGCCTCCGCCTCCAGTCACCTCAGCCTCCCAGGTGCTCTCTGGCCTCCCAGGTGCCTCAGCTCTCCCAGAGCCTCCCCAGCACTCTTGGGTACTCTCTGTCACTGTTACCTCTAACAGTCCCAGGTAGCCGCCAGCAGGCCACACCGCTGACACACCAAGTGCCACCTCACTGCCAGGTACACCTCGAACACTGCCAGGTACGCCTCAGACACTCCAGGTACACCTCAGACACTCAAGGCCTCTGCTCCCAGTACACCTCCAGCTCCCAGGCACCTCTGCCCTCCCAGGTACACCTCCGACTCCCAGGTACCATCATGCTCCCAGGTACACCTCTGACACTCCCAGGTACCTCCTGACCTCCCAGGTACATCAGACCTCCCAGGTACACCCCTGACACTCCCAGTAACCTCTAACACTCCAGCTACTCCTGACGCTTCCAGGTACACCCCTGACCTCCCAGAGTGCACCGCTGACCTCCCGTTGCACCTCCGACGCTCAGGTACACCTCCAACACTCCAGGTACACCTCTGACACTCTTGGTACACCTCTGAACTCCCAGGACCTCGGACTCCTCATGCCTCCGTTTCCCAGAGTACACCTCCGTGTTCCCAGTACACCTCCCGTACTCCCAGGTATACCTCAGAACTCCCAGGTACTTCACTGACACTCCTGGTATTGCTCACAACATTCCCAGAGTACTCTCTGACACTCCGGTACACCTCTGATACTCCCAGGTACACCTCTGACACTCCCAGGTCACCTCCCGACACTCCCAGGTACAACTCCGACCTCCCAGGTAAACCTCCCGTGCTCTAGGTACACCTCCCAACCTCCCACATACACCTCTGACCTCCCTAGGTATTCCTCTGACACCTGCCCATGCCTCTGGCCTCCCAGGCCTCAGACCTCCTGGTACCTCAGCCTCCCAGGTACAACTCCTTCACTCCTAGTTCTCCTGACACTCAAGGTACCTCAGACACTCCCAGGTACACCTCAGACACTCCCAAGTACACCTCTGGCTCCCAGTAACACCTCAGACACTCCTAGGTACCTCTCACACTCCAAGGTACACATCTCACCTCCCAGGTACTCTGTGACCTCCTGTACTTCTCGCTTCTCCAGTCCTTCTGGCTCTCCCAGGTACCTCTGACACTCCCAGGAACACCTCCTAACCTCCCAGGTACTCCACTGACATTCCTGGTACACCCCTGACACTCCCAGGTACACCTCTGACCTCCCATGTGCCCAGACCTCCCAGGTACACCTCTGGCCTCCCCAGGTACACCTCCGCTTGCTCCCAGGTGCACCTCCGACACTCCCATGCACACCTCTCACACTCCCAGGTACACCTCCAGCTTACTCCCAGGTGCAACTCCGACACTCCCAGAGTCAAACCTCCATTCTCCTAGGTACACCTGACCTCCCAGGTACACCTCTGACACTCTAGTATTCCTCTGACACTCCCTCATGTCTCTGACCTCCCAGGTACTTACCAGAACACTCCTAAGTACCTCTGACCTCCCCCTACTCTTTCACTCCTGGTTTCTCCCCTTCCAAGTACCGCTCAGGCTCTCCCAGCCACCTCAGGCCTCCCAAGTACCTCTGACACTCCAAGTACCTCAGCCTCCTAGGTCACACCTCTCACACTCTAGGTACACCACTCCCCACCTCCCATGTACTCCTGTGACTTGCCCTGGTGCCTCCCACCTCAGGCGCTCCCAGGTACACACAGACACTCCCAAGTACACCTCAGACACTCCCAGGTACACCTCTGACACTCCCAACACCTCTACACTCCCAGGCCTCCCAACCTCCCAGGTGCACTTAGACACTCCCAGGTACACCTCCAACACTGGGAACCTCCTGACACTCCCAGAGTGCCTCTTACACTCCCAGGTACCTCCGACCTCAGGTACACCTCTGACACTCCCATGACATCTCCACTCCCAGGTGCACCTCCGACATGCTCCCAGTACAACTCCGACACTCCCAGGTAACCTCCGCACTTCTCCTAGGTACACTCAGCCTCCAGTGTACCTCCCCAGCCTCCTAGGTATTCCTCTAGCACTACCTCCCACCACATCTCTGACCTCCCAGTTACACCTGACACTCCTAGTACACCTCTGGCCTCCCTAGGTACTCCTCTGTCCTCCTTATCACCTCTAACCTCCCAGGTACCGCCTCCTCCCAGGTACACCGCCCTTTGCTGCAAGTGCCTCAAGACATCCAGGTACACCTCAGAACACTGCCAGTACACCTCAGGCACTCCCAGTACCTCAGACACTCCATGCCTCTGCCCTCCCAAGTGCCTCCCTAAACTCCACCTCTGACACCATGTGCCTCAGGCTGCTCCCAGGTACCTCAGACACTCCAAGGTCACCTCCGGCCTCCCAAGTGCGCCTCTGACACTCCAGGCCACCTCCTGACCTCCCAGGTCACCCTAAGACACTCCCAGGTACCTTCTCACACTCCCAGTACACCTCCCGTATTCCCAGGTACACCTCACGTGCTCCCAGGTACCTCAGAACTCCCAGGTACTCCACTGACACTCCTGGCACCTCTCACACTGCCAGGTACACCTCCGACACTCCAGGTACACCTGTGACCGCAGGTACACCCTGAGCACTCCTGGTACACCTTGACACTCGTCACCTCCGATACTCCCAGGTCACCTCAGGCACTCCCAGGTACACCTCTGACACTCTTTGGTTCACCTCTGGAGCTCCCAGGTACATCTGACACTCCTGGTACACCTCCGATATTCCAATTACACCTCCGATACTCCCAGGTACACATGATGCTCCCAGTGTACACCTCAGGACTCCCAGGACTTCCTGCTCTCCTGGTATTCCTCTGACATTCCCAGGTACTCTCTGACACATCCAGGTACACCTCTGATACTCCGAGTACATCTGACGCACTCCCAGGTCACCTCCGACACTCCCAGGTACAACTCCGACACTCCCAGGTAAACCTCCGCCTACTCCTAGGTACACCTCTGAACACTCCCAGGTACACCTCTGACCTCCTAGGTATTCCTCTGACACACCTGGCCCCATACATCTCTGACACTCCCAGGTACACCTCAGACCTCCTGGTACACCTCGCCAGCCCCAGTGCAACTCTCTTTCACTCCCTGGTTTCTCCCCTGGCATCGAGGTACACCTCTGACCTCCCAGGTGCACCTCATGCTCCAGGTACACCTCTGACACTCCCAGGTGCACCTCAGACACTCCCAGATTGCACCTCAGACACTCCCAGGTACTCTGCTAGACACTCCTGGTACATCTCAGACACTCCCAAGGTACACCTCAGACACTCCAAAGTGCACCTCTGACACTCCAAGTACCTCCGAAACTCCAAACACCCCCAACACTCCCCAGGCACACCTCAGACCTCCCAGGTACCCCAGACACTCCAAATGCACCTCGACACTCCCATTGCACCTCTGGCTTGAGCACACCTCTGACCTCCCAGGTACCCCAGACCCTCCCAGGTGCCTCACACTGCCAGTTACCTCCTGATATTCCAGGTACACCTCCAATCTCCCAGGCCCACCTTTGAGACTCCCAGGTACTCACCAACACTCCTGGCACACCTCCCCAGCACCTGCACCCACTCCTGTGACACGCCCAGTACACCCCCTGACACTCCTGGTACACCGCTGAAACTCCCAGGTACCTCCGATACTCCCAGGTACACCTCCAACACTCCCAGGTACTCCTCTGACATCTTTGGTTCACCTCTGAGACTCCCAAGGTACATCTGACCTCCCTGGCACACCTCCCATGCCAAGTGCACCTCCGATATTCCCAGGTACACCTCCGTCTCCCAGGTATACCTTGAGGACTCCCAGGTACCTTCAACACTCCCTGGCATTGCTCTGACATTCCCAGGCCTCCTGATACATCCAGGCCTCTGATACTCCCAGGCACATCTCTGACACTCCCAGTCCGCCTCCGACACCCCAGGCACAACTCCCGGCCCCCCAGGCAAACCTCCGATACTCCTAGGTACACCTCTGAGCACTCCCATCACACCTCTGCACTGCTAGGCATTCCCTCTGACACCCTGGCATACCTCACACTGCCCCAGGCACACCCCAGACACTCCTGGCACACCTCAGCACTCCCAGGCACAACTCTTTCACTCCTGGTTCTCCCCTGACACCTGGGTACACCTCAGACACTCCCAGGCACACCTCCAGACACTCCAGGCACACCTCTGACACCCCAGGCACACCTCAGACACCCTAGGCACCCTCTCACACCCAAGGCACATCTCACACACTCCAGGTACTCCTGTGACACTCCCTGGTACTCTGACCTCCCAGGTGCCTCCCCAGCACTCCCAACCTCCCCGACCTCCCAGGAACACCTCTACCTCCCAGGTACTCCCACCTGACATTCCTGGCACACCCCTGACACTCCCACACACCTCCCCAGACCTCCCAGGCACACCCCAGACACTCCCGCACACCTCAGACACTCCCAGGCACACCTCCGACACTCCCAGGTACACCTCCGACACTCCATGCTACACTTCTCACACTCCCAGGCCACACCTCGGCCTCTCCCAGGTAAACCTCCCGTACTCCTAGGTACCTCCCCAGCTCCCACCACTGACCTCCCTAAGGCATTCCTCTGACACTCCTCATCATCTCTGACACTCCCAAGTTTTCCACTGACATTCCCTGGTACACCTCTGACACTCCCAGGTACACGTCCAACACTCCCAGATACACCTCTGACACTCCCAGGTACATCTCTGACACTCCCAGGTACACCTCTGACTCTCCCAGGTACACCTCTGACACTCTTAGGTACTCCTCTGTCACTCCCTGATACACCTTTAACACTCCCAGGTGTACCGCTGACACTCCCAGGTACACTGCTGACACTGCCAGGTACACCTCAGACACTGCCAGGTACACCTCAGACACTGCCAGGTACACCTCAGACACTCCCAGGTACACCTCAGACACTCCAAGGTGCACCTCTGACACTCCCAAGTGCACCTCTGACACTCCCAGGCATACCTCTGACACTCCCAGGTACACCTCAGACACTCCCATATACACCGGTGAAACTCCCAGGTAAACCTCTGACACTCCCAAGTACACCTCTTACACTCCCAGGTACACCTCCGACACTCCCAGGGACACCTCCGACACTCCCATGTACACTTCTCACACTCCCAGGTACACCTCCGACACTCCCAGGTACAACTCCGACACTCCCAGGTAAACCTCCGCTACTCCTAGGTACACCTCTGACACTCCCCAGGCACCTCTGACACTCTAGGTATTCTCTGACACCTCGTACATTCCTGGACACTCCCAGTACACCTCAGACACCCCCTCACACCCCCTGACACCCCAGGTACACCTCTGACACTCCCTGGTACACCTCTGACACTCCTAGGTACTCCTCTGTCACTCCCTAATACACCTCTAACACTCCCAGGTGCACCGCTGACACTCCCAGGTACACCGCTGACACTGCCAGGTACACCTCAGAGACTGCCAGGTACACCTCAGACACTGCCAGTTACACCTCAGACACTCCCAGGTACACCTCCGCTACTCCTAGGTACACCTCTGACACTCCCAGGTACACCTCTGACACTCCTAGGTATTCCTCTGACACTCCCTCGTATACCTGTGACACTCCCAGGTACACCTCAGACACTCCCTGGTACACCTCTGACACTCCCAGGTACAACTCTTTCACTCCCTGGTTCTCCCCTGACACTCCGAGGTACACCTCAGACACTCCCAGGTACACCTCAGACACTCCCAGGTACACCTCTGACACTCCCAGGTACACCTCAGACACTCCTAGGTACACCTCTCACACTCCAAGGTACACATCTCACACTCCCAGGTACTCCTGTGACACTCCCTGGTACATCTCTGACACTCCCAGGTACACCTCTGACACTCCCAGGCAAACCTCTGACACTCCCAGGTAAACCGCTGACACTGCCAGGTACACCTCTGACACTCCATGTACACCTCCGACACTCCCAGGTACACCCCGGACACTCCCAGGAACTCCACTGACACTCCCTGCTACACCCCTTACACTCCCAGGTACACCTCTGACACTCCCAGGTACACCTCTGACACTCACCAGGTACACCTCAAACACTCCCAGGTACACCCCAGACATTCGCAGGTACACCCCAGACACTCCCAGGTACACTTTTCACACTCGCAAGTACACCTCCGACATTCCCTGGTACACCTCTGACACTCCAAGGAACACGTCCAACACTCCCAGATACACCACTGACACTCCCAGGTACATCTCTGACACTGTCAGGTACACCTCTGACACTCCCAGGTTCACCTCTGACACTCCCAGGTACACCTCCGATACTCCCAGGTACACCTCTGACACTCCCAGATACACCTCTGACACTCCATATGTACTCCTCTGTCACTCCCTGAAACACCTCTATCATTAACAGGTACACCGCTGACTCTCCCAGGTACACCGCTGAAACTTCCAGGTACACCTCAGACACTGCCAGGTACACCTCAGACACTGCCAGGTACACCTCAGACACTCCCAGGTACACCTCCGACACTCCCATGTACACTTCTCACACTCCCAGGTACACCTCGGACACTCCCAGGTACAACTCCGACACTCCCAGGTACACCTCCGATACTCCTAGGTACACCTCAGACACTGCCAGAGTACACCTCAGACACTGCCAGGTACACCTCAGACACTCCCAGAGTACACCTCCGACACTCCCCATGTACCTTCTCCCACACTCTCCAGGTACACCTCCGACACTCCCAGGTACAACTCAGACACTCCCAGGTAAACCTCCGATACTCCTAGGTACACCTCTGACACTCCCAGGTACACCTCTGACACTCCTAGGTATTCCTCTGACACTCCCTCGTACATCTCTGACACTCCCAGGTATACCTCAGACACTCCCTGGTACACCTCTGACACTCCCACGTACACCTCTTTCACTCCCTGGTTCTCCCCTGACACTCCCAGGTACAGCTCAGACACTCCCAGGTACACCTCAGACACTCCGAGGTACACCTCTGACACTCCCAGGTACACCTCTGACACTCCTAGGTACACCTCTCACACTCCCATGTGCTCCTGTGACACTCCCTGGTACTTCTCTGACACTCCCAGGTACACCTCAGACACTCCCAGGTACGCCTCAGACACTCCCAGGTACACCTCAGACACTCCAAGGTGCACCTCTGACACTCCCAAGTGCACCTCTGACACTCCCAGGCACACCTCTGACACTCCCAGGAACACCTCTAACACTCCCAGGTACTCCACTGACATTCCCTGGTACACCCCTGACACTCCCAGGTACACCTCTGACCCTCCCAGGTACACCCCAGACACTCCCAGACACCTCTGACACTCCCAGGTACACCTCCGACACTCCCAGGTACACCTCCGACACTCCCATGTACACTTCTCACACTCCCAGGTACACCTCCGACACTCCCAGGTACAACTCCGACACTCCCAGGTAAACCTCCGATACTCCTAGGTACACCTCTGACACTCCCAGGTACACCTCTGACACTCCTAGGTATTCCTCTGACACTCCCTCGTACATCTCTGACACTCCCAGGTATACCTCAGACACTCCCTGGTACACCTCTGACACTCCCAGGTACACCTCTTTCACTCCCTGGTTCTCCCCTGACACTCCCAGGTACAGCTCAGACACTCCCAGGTACACCTCAGACACTCCGAGGTACACCTCTGACACTCCCAGGTACACCTCAGACACTCCTAGGTACACCTCTCACACTCCTAGGTACACCTCTCACACTCCCACGTACTCCTGTGACACTCCCTGGTACTTCTCTCTCTGACACTCCCAGGTACACCTCAGACACTCCCAGGTACACAGACACTCCCAGGACACTACACCTCAGACACTCCCAGGTGACACTCCCAGGTAAACCTCTGACACTCCCAAGTGCACCTCCCACTCCCAGGTACACCTCCGACACTCCCAGGTACACCACCGACACTCCCATGTACACTTCTCACACTCCTAGGTACACCTCCGACACTCCCAGGTACAACTCCGACACTCCCAGGTAAACCTCCGCTACTTCTAGGTACACCTCTGAAACTCCCAGGTACACCTCTGACACTCCTAGGTATTCCTCTGACGCTCCCTCGTACATCTCTGACACTCCCAGGTACACCTGAGACACTCCCTGGTACACCTCTGACACTCCCAGGTACACCTCTGACACTCCCTGGTACACCTCTGACACTCCTAGGTACTCCTCTGTCACTCCCTAATACACCTCTAACACTCCCAGGTGCACCGCTGACACTCCCAGGTACACCGCTGACACTGCCAGGTGCACCTCAGAGACTGCCAGGTACACCTCAGACACTGCCAGTTACACCTCAGACACTCCCAGGTACACCTCAGACACTCCAAAGTGCACCTCTGACACTCCCAAGTGCACCTCTGACACTCCCAGTGTATGATATATATGGACACAAAGTAGTACCTTCAGCTGTATATTGTTATATTACTATTATTAATTATGTATAGTAAAGTATTACAGAACATGTATTAATTCTATGTAATATTCTATTTATTGTGCACCATATTATGTATATAAGATATCACATTTATACTTTATGTATTCAGCTTGTGAATGCTGGCATCTGTACAGGCCAGTGCGTAGTAATACATAGATAGATGTAGAGGTAGTTAAGACTGAGTCCCGGTGGCGTGCCCACAGGCTTTCGCGTCCTACTGTATTATCTCCCGTACGAGAATAGAACCTACTTTTAAAGACAACAAGTGTTTGTATATACCCTCAGTAATATAGAACATTCTTTGGGTATCTGGCAATATGCTAGATGGCGCAGTGATTATTTCTCAGTGAGATACAGTGGACCAAGCCTTCCCCTGGACTCTGTTTATGGCGTCTCTTCCACTTCAGCCGACAGCAAGACTACTACAAGCCTCTAGACTTAGTGTTGTGAAGCGCTATGCTGTGTACAGTGCTGTGCTGTGAAGTGAAGTGTTTTGCGAAGTGCTGTGCTGTGTATTTTAATCATAATTGTCTGTGCAAGTTGCGGTCAGCTGACTAAGGGAGCGACCCGACAGTACGTGCTCTCCCGTCTATGGTCTGAGGGTGACTGAGGAGCTACGCGACGCTGGCCACTCGCTCCTACGTCTGGCAGCGCGCCAAGTCTCTCCCCTCCCGCCGGGCACACACACACACACACACGCATTCCCCTTATATTTCTTGTGACTTACTGTAAACTTCTGTAATTCTGTGCATAGATTACGAGGGGCTGACCCGATCTTTTGCACAGATAGAGTACAGAAGCAGTCGGCATGTCTCACAGGGATCATAACGATACCCTGGACGATGGGGTTACGAGTTTTAGTGTGGGAGACATCTCCCCACCCACGATTACGCCCCACGCCCCCCACAGTGACAGTGCCGAATCACCCACAGAATCTCCTCGCTCATCGCGAGCCAGCTCTCCTGCGATGCATGCGTCCACAGATCTCCTTCAACTGATAAAGTGGATGGAAACTTCTCGACGCCGGGACGATATTGCAAGGAGAGAAGAGGAAGAAATTAGGTACAAAGAGTCTGAAAGACGACGCCACAAAGAGGAACAAACACGCAGAGAACTCGAAGACATATGTAGACGTGAGGATGACCTTAGAAGACAGGAGGATCAAGCCAGATTTGAAGCTTTAATTTCTCTGTTAGCCTCCCCACAACGTTCTACCGTACAAGATTCGTCTGCTACTAATGTTGATGCGACTAGAGGTACTGGTACCGCATTTCCCAGAGTCGGAACAACACCTCAAAAGGCTGCAGTACAGACGCCTCCCTCTCTGAAGTCTGACGCTTCTTATCAGATGTTTCGGGAATGGCGTCGACGTTGGGAAGATTACGCAACAATGGTTGACTTGTCCAGTTTATCACAGCCGAAACAAATGATCCAGCTTCGTATGTGCTTGTCCTTAGAGACACAACGTACTCTCGAGCACACACTTCAAGTGCCTCCTACGACAACTCTGACGGTAGAGGCCGTGCTTGACACGTTGCAGGAACACGTCAAGGGACAGCGCAACGAAGCACTCAGGAGAAGACAACTCCTCCAATGTAAACAGCTTGAGGGAGAATCTTTTGACGCGTTTTTTGTAAGGCTCAAAAGGTGTTCAGAGGAAGTTGATGTTTGTCCCGGACATTCTCAAGTCTGTGAAGAGACACAACTTAAGACAATTATCTTAACGGGTGTCCGAGATGAAGAGCTAGTTCAGCGTCTCATTTCCCTCGACCCCACTTCCTCCCTTCAAGATGTTGTTACGAAATGTCGAGCGTACGAGGCCGCCAGGTGTGCGACTTCAGCTTTACGTTCACAACCTGACCAGGTGAGGGCAGTGTCTTCCTACAGAAAGGGTAAGAAGCAGCAAGGTAACCCCACCCCTCACCCTCCAGCCACACCTTCAGCAGCAGCTTTGTGTAACAGCTGTGCGAGACAGCATAATGCCTCCCAGTGCCCAGCTGCTCAAAGCGTGTGCAGAAGTTGCGACCGCCAGGGTCACTGGGCTTACACAGTCAAGTGCCCTGCTAGCAAAGTTCAGTGTAGACTTTGTGGTCGTGTGGGCCATTATGACAAATGTTGTCGTAAGAAGACACATAAAGGACGCCACTTAGGATCCAAGAAGTCATCCTCAGGTAGTGCTGGCGCGCCCCCTCCTTCTGGCAAGCATCAAGACGCTGTGTCCAGTCGTTCCTGCCGTCGTGTACGTAGTTCCACAGACACGACGCCCCAGCACATCAATGTCGTCATTTCTTACGGTAACTCGTCATCCAGTCTTCAGATGTTACCTGACACCGGTGCTGACGTCTCAGTAATTGGTCCACAACATTTAGCAAGTTTGGGAATACCCAGGAGCAACCTACAGCCCCCTCCTCAGACAACGAAACTGACAGCTGATGGTTCCAAGATGGCTCCAGCGTTGGGATCTTTCTGGGCTACCCTTACCTTTGGTAAGCAGTCTTGCTCAGCCCGGATTGATGTTCATAATGGTATCCCGACTCCGCTCTTATCATATGGCCATTGTCAAGAATTGGCCATTATTTCCAAGGAATTCCCTAAACCTATCTTAAAGGTCACCCATGTCAACAGGTTGAAGGAATTCCCTATCTCTACTAACACGTCCCCTTCTGACGCAAGAGCTTACCTTCTCAAGGAGTTTGCTGACGTGTTGGTTAATAAGAAATCTTTAGGATCCACACCACTCAAGCCGATGGTGGGTCCACCTATGAAGATTCATCTTAAGGATGGTGCTACACCTTTTGCCATCCACACCCCTCGTTTGATTCCTCACGCCTACAAGGAGCTAGTTAGACAAGAACTTGACTCCATGGTTGTTCAGGGAATCATCAAACCGGCCGGAGACGAACCTTCACCTTGGTGCCACCCTCTCGTCCCCGTCGCCAAACCTCGTGGTGGAGTACGGATCACCACCGATCTGTCAAAACTTAACCAGCAAGTTTCCCGTCCAGCCCACCCTTCACCCACACCCTTCGCAGCTGTTCGAAGTGTGGACCCGAAGGCGAAGTTTTTTACAACTATGGACGCCTTATGTGGTTATTGGCAGATCGAGTTGGCCGAGGAAGACCAACACTTGACTACATTCATCACACCATTTGGAAGATACCAGTATTGCAGAGGCCCCATGGGATTTGCCGCTACGGGCGATGCATTCTGTCAACGTGGTGACGCGGCCCTTCAAGGAGTCACGAATTGTGTCAAGGTGGTTGATGATATCTTACTCCACGACGAAGACTACTGTGCCCACCTCTCCCGGATATATGAAGTTCTCACCAGATGTCGAAAGTACGGGATTACCCTCAACGCTGACAAGTTTGTAGTCGCCGCTCCATCAGTGAACTTCTGTGGGTACACTCTCTCAGCATCAGGCATTGCAGCTGACCCGGAGAAAGTAAGTGGAATAAGGGATTTTCCAACCCCTGCCAACCTAACAGACCTCCGTTCTTTTTTAGGTCTGGTCAATCAGCTGGCTGAATTCACACCTGACATCTCCGCCGCAGCCCAGCCGTTACGCCCCCTGCTGAGCCCCAGGAGGACATTCCTGTGGACCCCAGATCATCAAGAGGCCTTCCAGCAAGTTAAGCAGGCCCTTGTGAGTCCACCTGTCCTCGCCTGTTACGACCCAGCCCTACCCACCGTCCTCCAGACTGACGCCTCCAGACTCTACGGCGTTGGTTACGCCCTTCTGCAGGACCATGGCGGTGGACAACTCCGCTTAATTCAGTGTGGATCCCGGTTCCTGACGGACGCTGAGACCCGATATGCCACGATTGAGCTGGAGATGTTGGCTGTTGTCTGGGCGATGGCGAAGTGCCGTTTCTACCTGATAGGACTTCAGCACTTCACCCTCTTCACGGATCATCGCCCCCTTATACCTATAATCAATCACTACTCTTTGGATGCAGTAGAAAATCCTCGCCTTCAACGTCTGAAAGAGAAGCTCTCGCCTTATCTCTTCACGGCTGTGTGGCGTGCGGGTAAGCTGTTGTGCATCCCGGATGCCCTGTCCCGCGCCCCCGTCAGTCGCCCCACCCCAGAGGACGAGATGTTGTGTTCTACAGCTGCTGCATCCCTCAAGTCAGTGGTTTCATTGAAGGCCGTCTTCACATCAGAAGAGTCTACAGCACCGGATGCAGACAAGACTCTTGAAGATCTCCGCACCGCAGCCCGGGCCGACCCTTCCTACATCCGACTCGTCGACTGTGTGTCTCAGGGATTTCCATCTACCCGATACGACCTTCATGAATTGCTACTCCCGTACTGGAAAATACGCGAGGACCTCTATTGTGATGGAGACCTCGTCTTGTATGGTCCACGAGTAGTTATTCCTGCTGCCCTACGCCGCCGTACCTTGGCCCGCCTTCACGACAGCCATCGAGGAGTGGAGGCCACCAAGCGACGGGCGAAGCAGACTGTATTTTGGCCCGGAATCAACGCGGACATTGCAAGTACCGTCCGTGCCTGTGAACCGTGCCAGATTCTGCAACCTAGCCAGCAACAGGAACCTTTAATGTGCGACGATAACCCTTCAAGACCCTTCGAGTCTGTGTCGGCCGATTTCTTTGCAGTTGCAGGGAAGTCCTTCCTCGTCATTGCCGACCGACTGTCTGGATGGCCTGTTGTCGTCCCCTGTGGTAGTGATACAACGGCTACTGCTACCATCCGGAGCTTCAGGCATTACTTCAGAGAAGTTGGTGTTCCCCTCCGCCTCAGGACTGATGGAGGACCCCAGTTCACCAGCCACGAGTTCCGGGACTTCATGGACCGTTGGGGAGTCCGTCATGTCGTGACCTCGCCCCACTACCCCCAGGCGAATGGACACGCTGAAGCCGCAGTCAAGACTGTGAAACACCTGATCCTTAAGGTGTCACCCTCAGGAAATATCGACTGCGAGGACTTCGATCGAGGTTTGTTGGAGTTACGCAACACCCCGAACTTCACCGGACGCTCCCCAGCCCAGGTTCTATACGGACATCATCTCAGGTCTTGTGTTCCTGCCCACCCGAAGTCTTTTTCTCAAGAGTGGCAGGCCAAGACTGAAGAATGTGACCGCCGTGCAGCAGAACGAGCCGCAGATGTCGCTGCTCGGTACGACTGTCATGCCCGCCCCCTTCCCAGGTTGAGTATCGGCCAGCAGATCAGGATTCAAGATCCGGTATCTCACCGCTGGGACAAGGTTGGGGTTGTTATGGGTATTGGCCGGTCCAGGGACTACCAAGTGCGTCTTCCTAGTGGTAGAGTATGGTGGAGGAACCGTCGTTTCCTCCGACCTGTGGAGCTGCCTAGTGTTGACCCCTCCCCAGTTGAGTCCCCTAATGTTGATGTCTCTAAAGTAAATCCATCCCCACCTTGTGTTTCTGCCCCAGTACTCCGCAGGTCCGAGCGACTCAGAAACAGAAGGTCCGCTCAAGATGTAACTATGAGCGTATAGGGGGGAGGGAGGTGTATGATATATATGGACACAAAGTAGTACCTTCAGCTGTATATTGTTATATTACTATTATTAATTATGTATAGTAAAGTATTACAGAACATGTATTAATTCTATGTAATATTCTATTTATTGTGCACCATATTATGTATATAAATTATCACATTTATACTTTATGTATTCAGCTTGTGAATGCTGGCATCTGTACAGGCCAGTGCGTAGTAATACATAGATAGATGTAGAGGTAGTTAAGACCGAGTCCGGGTGGCGTGCCCACAGGATTTCGCGTCCTACTGTATTATCTCCCGTACGAGAATAGAACCTACTTTTAAAGACAACAAGTGTTTGTATATACCCTCAGTAATATAGAACATTCTTTGGGTATCTGGCAATACGCTAGACCCAGGAACACCTCTGACACTCCCAGGTACACCTCAGACACTCCCAGGTCCACCTCAGACACTCCAAGGTGCACCTCCGACACTCCCAAGTGCACCTCTGACACTCCCAGGCACACCTCTGACACTCCCAGGTACACCTCAGACACTCCCAGGTACACTTCTCACACTGCCAGTTACACCTCCGATATTCCCAGGTACACCTCCGATACTCCCAGGTACACCTTTGAGACTCCCAGGTACTCCACTGACACTCCTGGTACACCTCTGACAACTGCCAGGTACACCTCTGACACTTCCAGGTACTCCTGTGACACGCCCAGGTACACCCCTGACACTCCCTGGTACACCTCTGACACTCCCAGGTACACCTCCGATACTCCCAGGTACACCTCTGACACTCCCAGGTACTCATCTGACACTCTTTGGTTCACCTCTGAGACTCCCAGGTACACCTCTGACACTCCCTGGTACACCTCCGATATTCCCAGGTACACCTCCGATATTCCCAGGTACACCTCCGATACTCCCAGGTACACCTTTGAGACTCCCAGGTACTTCACTGACACTCCCTGGTATTGCTCTGACATTCCCAGGTACTCCTCTGACACATCCAGGTACACCTCTGATACTCCCAGGTACATCTCTTACACTCCCAGGTCCGCCTCCGACACTCCCAGGTACAACTCCGACACTCCCAGGTAAACCTCCGATACTCCTAGGTACACCTCTGACACTCCCAGGTACACCTCTGACACTCCTAGGTATTCCTCTGACACACCCTGGTATACCTCTGACACTCCCAGGTACACCTCAGACACTCCCTGGTACACCTCTGACACTCCCAGGTACAACTCTTTCACTCCCTGCTTCTCCCCTGACACTCCGAGGTACACTTCAGACACTCCCAGGTACACCTCAGACATTCCCAGGTACACCTTTGACACTCCCAGGTACACCTCAGACACTCCTAGGTACACCTCTCACACTCCAAGGTACACCTCTCACACTCCCAGGTACTCCTGTGACACTCCCTGGTACTTCTCTGACACTCCCAGGTACACCTCAGACACTCCCAGGTACACCTCAGACACTCCCAGGTACACCTCTGACACTCCCAGGCACACCTCTGGCCTCCCAGGTAAACCGCTGACACTGCCAGGTACACCTCTGACACTCCATGTACACCTCCGACACTCCCAGGTACACCCCTGACACTCCCAGGAACTCCACTGACACTCCCTGCTACACCCCTGACACTCCCAGGTACACCTCTGACACTCCCAGGTACACCTCTGACACTCACCAGGTACACCTCAAACACTCCCAGGTACACCCCAGACACTCACAGGTACACCCCAGACACTCCCAGGTACACTTTTCACACTCGCAAGTACACCTCCGACATTCCCTGGTACACCTCTGACACTCCCAGGAACACGTCCAACACTCCCAGATACACCACTGACACTCCCAGGTACATCTCTGACACTGCCAGGTACACTTCTGACACTCCCAGGTTCACCTCTGACACTCCCAGGGACACACTCCCAGGTACACCTCTGACACTCCCAGGTACACCTCTGACACCCCCACTACACCTCCGATAACAGGTACATCTGACTCTCCCAGGTACACCCTGAACCTCCCAGGACCCGAACCCACTGACATTCCCTGGCACACCCCTGACACCCCAGGCCACCTCTGACACCCCAGGCACACCACAGAAACCCCAGCACTTCTCACCCCAGGTACACCTCTAACACCCCAGGTGCACTGCTGACACTTGTACACTGCTGACACTGCCATGCACACACCGGCCAGGCACACCCTGCACACCCCAGGCACACCAGACACCCAAGGTGCACCCTCTCCACACCCTGCGCACCTGACACCCCAGGCACCCACTGACACTGGCACACCCCTGACACCCCAGGCACACTCCACACCCTGCATACCCAGACACCCCAGGCACACTTCTCTCAATTCTGGTGGCACACTCCCACACTCCCAGGTACCCCCTGTCACTCCCCTGATACACCTCTAACACTCCCCAGGTACACCGCTTGTTAGCCCCAGGCACACTGCTGACACCAGGTACACCAGACACTCCAGCACACCACAGACACTGCCAGGCACACCAGACACCCCAGGTACACCAGACACCTCAAGGTGCACCTCTGACACTCCCTGCCACCTCTGACACTTATAAAGCAGCACACTTGACACCCCAGGTACACTTCATACACTCCTTGCACACCGCTGACACTCCAGGTACACCGCTGGCACTCCCAGGCATACTAATTCTGTAAAACTCATACTGTGTACAATTTCAATTCTGTTAATTTCTGACACCTATACCTCTGACATCTCAGTACACCTAATTTATGAACCCACCTCCTGACATTCTGCACACCCCCTGACACCCCAGGTACACCTCCACAATTCCAGGCACACCACAGAAACCCCAGTACACCCTCCCCACTCCCCAGGCACACCTCTAATACTCCCCAGGTACACCGCTGACATCCCACACCGCCACACTGCCATGTACACTTAGACACTTCCAGGACACTGACACCGCCAGGTACACCTCAGACACCCCAGGCACAACTTTGAGACACCCAAGGCACCCCTGACACCCCAAGTGCACCTCTGACACCACAGGCACACCTCTGGGTACCTGAGGTCTATCCCCAGACACTCCCAGGCAGCCAACTGCATGACACCCAAGCACACTTACACCCCAGGCACACTCCACACCCCAGGCACACTCCGACACACCAGGTGCACTCTGACACCCCAGGCACAATCTCCGCCACCCCAGGCACACCCTGACATCTTGAACCCCACCATCCCTGCACAACCCCTGACACCCAGGCACATCTCTGACAACTTGTGCACACACCCCAGACACCCACACATCCCTCACACCTCCAGGCACAACTCTGACACCCTAGGCACCCCTGTCACCCCTGATACACGCCCAACACCCCCAAGTACACTGCTGACAGTCCTGAGGCACACCTGCCAGGTACACCTCAGACACTGCCAGGCGCCCAGACAGCCAGACACCCCAGACACCCCAGGCACCCCAGACACCCCCAAACACACCCCTGACACTCCCCAAGCACAATTCCTCTGACACCCCAGGTACACCTGACATTCCCAGGCACACTCCACACCCCAGGCACACCCCCCACACCCCAGGCACACCTCCGACACCCCAGGCCACACTCCGACACCCCAGGTAACCTTCTGACACTCCTGGGCACACCTCCTGACACCTGCACACCCTGACACCCCAGTTATCTCTCCGAGGTCTCTGGCACATCCCTGACACCCAGTACACTCTTTCAGACACCCCTGCACACCTCTGACACCTAGTAACCTTCACCTTGGTTCTGACACTGCAGGCCATTCACACCCCAGACACACCTCAGACCACTTGTGTACATCACACTTCCAGGCACACCTCTTTCACCCCTGGCAAGCAACCCACACTCCTGTGCACATCTCTGACACCCCAGGCACACCCCAGACACCCCATGCCACTTTCTGCCACCCCAGGCATGCCTTGACACTCCCAGGCACTCCTCTGTCACCCTGGATGCCACGTCCACACCCCTGGGCACCCTGCTGACAGTCCCAGGTGCACACTGACACTTGTGCACCCCAGAGCACTGCCACAGGCACACCCCAGACACCCATGTGCCACCCAGACACCCCAGGCACACCACATCCTGCAACACACCTCTGACACCCCAAGCACACTTGAGCACTCCCCAGGCACACCTCCGACATCTTGGTGTACACTCACACCCAGGTACACTTCACACCCCTGCACACCTCCTGATTAATTTGTGTACAACTGACACTGAGAAACCCTGACACCCTATAGGTACACCCTACAATTCCCAGCACACTCTGACTTAAAGGCTCCTCTGACACCTGGCACATCTCTGAGACCTAGCAGCACTTGTGACACTCCCCTGGTACACCTCTCTGACACTCCCCAGGTACACCCCTTCACCCCTGCCCCCGACACCCCAGTGCACACATCAGACACTCCAGATACACCCTGGGACACCCTGCACTCTGACAATCTCAGGCAGACCCCAGACACACCAACCTCCCCACACCCCTGCGTACACCCTCCTGACACCCTTAGCCACTCCTCTGACACCCCTGACACACGCCCAACACCCCAGGCACACCGCTGACACCAGGTACAACTGCTGACACCGCCAGGCACACCTGACACCGCCAGGCACACTAGACACTGCCAGTGCCACCCTAGACACCTATGCACACCTCCAGTCACCCACAGCACATCTGACACCTCAAGTGCACCTCTGACACCCCAGGCACACACCTCTGACACTCCCAGGTACACTCAGACACCCCAGGTGCACTGCTGACACTCCTAGGCACACGTCTTACACAGCCTGCCACACTCCCTGACACTCCCAGGCACACATCCAATTCTGTGTACACCTGACACCCCAGGCACACTTCACACCCCAGGCACACCGCTGACACTGCAGGCACACCCCTGACACCTAGGACACACCTCTGAGCACCCCAGGCACACCCCTGACACCTGAGGCACACTCTGACACTGAGTACTCCACTGACACTCTTTGGTGCCACCCCTGACACCCTGTCAGGCACACCCCTGACACCCCAGTGCACACCCCAGACACTGCCTGGTACTTCTGACACTCCAGGTACACCTCAGACACTTGTGTGCCACCAGACACTTGTGGCACACCTCTGACACTCCCAGGTACACTCACACGCTGCTGGCACACCTCTGACACTCCAGTGGCACCTCCGACACTCCCCAGGCACACCTCTGACACCTCTGTGTACTCACTGACACTCCCCAGCCACCCTCTGACACCCCAGGCACACTCTGATACTCCCCAGGTGCACCACAATCCCAGGTACACCCCCTGTGCACCCACACCTCTGACACTCCCCAGGTACACTCTGGATCCCCCCTGACACCCCAGGCACACACCAGACACTCCCCAGATACACCCTGGTGACACTCCCAGGCACACTCTGACAAACCCAGACCCCAGACACCTTTGTACACCTCCACACCCCAGGCACACCAGACACTCCCCAGGCACACCTTAGTCACTCCTGCTGTGCACATCTGACACTCCCCAAGTGCACCTCTGACAATTCTTGTGCGCCACCTGAGCACCCCTGTGTACACCCCACACTCCCCAGGCACACTGCCGACACCAGGCACACACGTCTGACAATACCAAGCACACCTGACACCCCAGTGCACACATCCGACAGTCCCACACCTGACACCCCAGGCACACTTCACACCCCAGGTACACCTCCCACACCCCTGTGCCACCTCTGACACCCCAGGCACATCTCTGACACTCCAGGTACACCCCTGACACCCGCCAGGGTACATCCTGACACCTGAGGCACCCACTGACACCCCTGGCACACCCCTGACACCCTCAGGCACCCCAGACTAACTCCCTGCACTCCACTGACAACTTGCACAACTGACACACCCCAGACACCCCACACCCCGCCACCCCAGGCACACCTCTGACACCTAGTACACCTGATATTCCCAGGCACACACCTGAGGTTCCCAGGTACATCTCCCTGATATTCTATACCTTTTGAGACCCCAGGTACTTCACTGACACCCCTGGCACACTCTGACACCTGGTGGCACTCCTCTGACATCTCCTGGTTCACTTCTGAGACTTCCAGGTACACCTCTGATAATTCTGCACACCTCTTCGATATACCCAGGTAACCTCCTGATATTCCCAGTTAACCTCCGAT
>NW_024750682.1:0-31523 GCF_018991925.1 Homarus americanus
GTGTCAGAGGTGCACCTTGGAGTGTCTGAAGTGTGCCTGGAGTGTCTGAGGGTGTACCTGGCAGTGTGTCAGCGATGCCTGGCAGTGTCTAGGTGTAACTGGCAGTGTCAGCGGTGCACCTGGGAGTTTAGTGGTGTGTCAGGGGTGTCAGTGGTGCCTGGGGTGTCAGGGTGTGCCTGGGGTGTGAGAGTGTGCCTGGGAATGCCTGTGTGTGCCTGGGAGTGTCAGAGGTGTGCCTGGGGGTGTGGGGGTGTACGGGGGTGTCAGTGGGTGCCTGGGGTGTCAGGGTGTGCCTGAGAGTGTCAGAAGTGTGCCTGGGGTGTCAGAGGTGTATCTGGGGTGTGGACGTGTGCCTGGGAGTGTCAGTGGTGTACAGGGAATGTCAGTGGAGTACCTGGGAGTGTTAGAGGTGTGCCTGGGGTGTCAGAGGTGTGCCTTGGAGTGTCAGAGGTGTGCCTGGGGAGTGTCAGAGGTGTGCCTGATGTTAGAGGTGTGCTTGGGGAGTGTCAGAGGTGTGCCTGGGAGTGTCAAGGTGTGCCTGGGAGTGTCAGAGGTGTGCCTGGGGTGTCAGCGGTGTGCCTGGGAGTGTCGGAAGTGTACCTGGGGTGTGAGAGTGTGCCTGGGGTGTCAGGGTGTTATCTGGGAGTGCCAGCAGTGTGCCTGGGAGTGTCTGGGGTGTGCCTGGTGTGTCAGACGTGTGCCTGGGGTGTCAGAGAGGTGCACTTGGGAGTGTCAGAGTGAACCTTGGGTGTCTGGGGTGCCTGGGAGTGTCTGAGGTGTGCCTGGCTGTGTCTGAGGTGTGCCTGGCATTGTCTGAGGTGTAACTGACAGTGTCAGCGGTGTGCCTGGAGTGTCAGCGGTGCACCTGGGAGTGTTAGAGTTGTGATAAGAGTGACAGAGAGTACCTAAGTGTCAGAAAGTACCTGGGAGTGTCAGAGGTGTTCCTGGGGTGTCAGAGGTGTGCCTGGGAATTTCAGAGGTGTGCGGAGTGTCAGAGATGTGGAGTGTCACAGGGTGCCTGGGATTGTCAGAGGTGTGCCTGGCAGTGTCAGGGGTGTGCCTGGGGGTGTCAGAGGTGTGCCTGGGAGTGTCAGAGATGTGCCTGGGAGTGTCACAGGGTGCCTGGGATTGTCAGAGGTGTGCCTGGCAGTGTCAGAGGTGTACCTGGGAGTGTCAAGAGGTATGCCTGGGGAATATCGGAGGTGTGCCTGGGGTGTCAGGTGTGCCTGGGAGTGTCGGAGGTGTGCCTGGGGTGTCTGAGGTGTGCCTGGCTGTGTCTGAGGTGTACCTGGCATTGTCTGAGGTGTAACTGACAGTATCAGCAGTGTGCCTGGGAGTGTCAGCGGTGCACCTGGGAGTGTTAGGGGTGTGATGAGGGAGTGACAGAGGGTACCTAGGAGTGTCAGGGTACTGCCTGGAGTGTCAGAGGTGTTCTGGAGTGTCAGTGTGCAGGGGTTCAGGAGGTGTCTGGGTGTCAGAGATGTGCCTGAGGTGTCTGGGTACCTGGGATTGTCAGAGGTGTACCTGGTGTCAGAGGTGTGCCTGGGAGTGTAGAGATGTACCTGGGAGTGTCGAGATGTGCCTGTAAGTGTCACAGGTGCAACTGGGATTGTCAGAGGTGTACCTGGCAGTGTCAGGTGTACCTGGGGTGTCAGAGGTGTACCTGGGGTTTAGAGGTGTGCCTGAGGTGTCAGAGATGTACCTGGGAGTGTCACAGGAGTACCTGGGAGTCTCAAGGTGTACCTGGGAGTATCGGAGGTGTACCTGGGAATATCTGAGGTATACCTGGGAATATCGGAGTGTGCCTGGGAGTGTCAGAGGTGTACCTGGGAGTGTCGGAGGTGTGCCTGGGAGTGTCACAGGGTACCTGGGATTGTCAGAGGTGGACCTGGCAGTGTCAGAGGTGTGCCTGGGAGTGTCAGAGATGTGCCTGGGGTGTCAGTGGTGGCAGTGTAAGGTGGACCTGGGAGTGTCAGCGGTGTGCCTGGGAGTGCCAGAGGTGTGCCTGGGGTGTCAGAGGTGTACCAGGGAGTGTGGAATACCTAGGGTGTAGAGGTGTGCCTGGCAGTGTCAGAGGTGTATCTAGGGTATCGGAGGTTTACCTGGGAGTTTCAGGTTACCTGGGGTTTCGGAGGCGGACCTGGGAGTGTCAGAGGTGTACCTGGGAATGTCAGTGGAGTACTTGGGGTGTCAGAGGTGTGCCTGGGAGTGTCAGAGGGTGTGCCTGGGAGTGTCAGGGTGCCTGGGAGTGTCAGAGGTGCCTGGGAGTGTCAGAGGTGTGACTGGGAGTGTCAGGAGGTGCACTTGGGAGTGTCGAGAGGTTCACCTTGGGTGTCGAGGTGTACCTGGGAGTGTCTGAGGTGTACCTTGCAGTGTCAGCGGTGTGCCTGGCAGTGTCTGAGGTGTAACTGGCAGTGTGCGGTGCACCGAGTTTAGAGTGTATCAGTGTCAGTGGAGTACCTAAGTGTCAAGGGTGTACCTAGGAATGTGAGAAGTGTGGCCTGGGGTGTACCTGGGAGTGTCAAAGGTGTGCCTGGGAGGCTGGTGTACCAGGGAAGGGCCAGGTGGAGTACCTGGGAGTAAGTCAGAGGTGTACCTGAGAGTGTCAGAAGTGTACCTGGGAGTGTTGGGAGGTGTATCTGGGAGTGTTTGACGTACCTGGAGTGTTGGGGTGGTGTACCAGGAAGGCCTGGGGTGGAGGCCTGAAAAGCCAGAGGTGTACCTGGGAGGTCAGGAGGTGTACCTGGGAGTGTTAGAGGGGTACTTGGGAGCAAGTCAGAGGTGCACCTGGGAGTGTCAAAGGTGTACCTGGGAGTGTCAGAGGTGCACCTGGGAGGCCATGGTGCGCGGGGAGTGTCGGAAGGCACTGGGAGGAGAAGGCACCTGGGAGTGTCGGAGGTACCCATGGTGGGGAGTGTCGGAGGTGTACCTGGGAATGCTGGGGAGGTGTACTTGGGAGTGTCAGAGGCAGTATCTGGGAGTGTCAGCATGCACCTGGGAGTGTCTGGAGGTGTTCCTGGGAGTGTCAGAGGTGTATCTGGGAATTTCAGAGGCCCAGAGTGTCAGAGATGTACCTGGAGAGTGTCACAGAGCACCTGGGATTGTCAGAGGTGTACCTGGCAGTGTCAGAGGTGTACCTGGGAGCCAGAGGTGTACCTGGAGGCCAGAGATGTACCTGGAGTGTCACCGAGCACCTGGGATTGTCAGATGTACTCAGAAGCCAGAGGTGTGTACCTGGGAGTGTCAGAGGTGTACCTGGGAGCTGAGGTACCTGGGAGGTCAGGAGATGCACCTGGGAGTCACAGGAGTACCTGGGAGTTCTGAAGGTGTACCTGGGAGGTCGGAGGTGTGGCCCTGGGAACATCGGTGGCATACCTGGGAATATCGGAGGTGCACCTGGAGGCCAGGAGGTGCAATCTGGGAGCGTCGGAGGTGTGCTTGAAGTGCGTCACAGGAGCACCTGGGATTGTCAGTGCACCTGGCAGTGTCAGAGGTGCACCTGGGAGGCCAGATGTACCTGGGAGTGTCAGGTGGAAGTCCCTCAGAGGCCGAAGGTGTACCTTGAGAATGTCAGAGGTGTACCTGCGAGTGTCAGAGGCGTACCTGGGAGTGTTGGACGTGCATCTGGAGTGCTGTAGGTGTACCAGGGAATGTCAGTGGAGAATTCTGGGAGCGTCAGAGGTGTACCTGGAGAGTGTCAGGAGGTGCCTTGGAGTGTCAGAGGTGTACCTGGGAGGCCAGAGGTACCTGGGAGTGTCAGAGGTGACTGGGAGGCCAGAGGTGCACTTGGGAGCACAGAGGCACCTGGAGTGCCTGAGGTGTACCTGGAAGTGCCTGAGGTGTACCCGGCAGTGTCAGCGGTGTACCCGGCAAAGTTCGGCGTTTAACTGGCAGTGTAAGCGTCGTACCCGAGAGCAAGCCAAAGGTGCACCTGGGAGTGTTAGGAGGTGTATCAGGAGCAGCCAGTGGAGCACCTAGGAGGCCAGAGGTACCCAGGAGTGTGAGAAGTGTACAGGCGTACCTGAGAGTGTCAGCGGTGCACCTGGGAGTGTTAGGAGGTGTATCAGGGAGGTCAGTGGAGTACCTAGAGTGTCAGAGGTGTACCTAGGGAGCAGAGAAGTGTACCTGGGAATGCCTGGGGTGTACCTGGGAGTGTCAGAGGTGTACCTGGGAGTGGCAGAGTGTGCAGAGTGTCAGAGGTGTACCTGGGAGCATGGAGGTGTACTGGGAGTGTCTGGGGTGTACCTGGAGGTCTGGGTGTACCTGGGAGTCTGAGGTGTACCTGGGAATGTCAGAGGTGTACCAGTGTCATGGTACCTGGGAGTGTAGAGGTGTATTCAGGAGTGACAGAGAGGCCTAGGATATCAGAGGTGTACCTAGAGTGTGAGAAGTGTACCTGGGAGTGTCTGGGTGTACCTGGGAGTGTCAGAGGTGTACTTGGGAGTCAGGTACCCTGGAGTGTCAGCGGTGTACCTGGGAGTGTCTGAGGTGCCTGGGAGTGTCAGAGGTGTGCCTGGGAGTGTCAGAGGTGCACTTGAAGTGTCAGAGGTGCACCTTGGAGTGTCTGAGGTGTACCTGGGAGTGTCTGAGGTGTACCTGGCAGTGTCTGAGGTGTACCTGGCAGTGTCTGAGGTGTACCTGGCAGTGTCATGTACCTGGGAGTGTCAAGGGTGTACCTGGGAGCAGTAGTGGTGTATCAGGAGTGACAGAGGAGTACCTAGGAGTATCAGAGGTACCCCAGAGTGTGAGAAGTGACCTGGGAGTGTCTGGGGTGTACCTGAGCACAGGGGTGTACCAGAGGTCAGGGGTACCAGGGAGTGTTGTGAGTACCTGGGAGTGTCAGAGGTGGGAGGTCAGAGGCCCAGAGGTCAGAGGTATCTGGGAGTGTCGGACGTGTACCTGGGAGTGTCAGGAGGTACCAAGGAAGATGTCAGGAGTACCTGGGAGTGTCAGGGAGTACCTGGGAGTGTCAGAGGTGCACTTGGAGTCACAGAGAGTACCTAGGAGTGTCGAGAGGTGTACCTGGAGTGTCAGAGGTGTTCCTGGGAGTGTCGGAGGTGTACCTGGCAGTGTCAGCGGTGTACCTGGGAGGTGAGATGTGTACCACGGAATGTTAGTGAGTACCTGGGAGTGTCACAGCACCTGGGAGTGTCAGAGGTACCTGGGAATGTCAGAGGTACCTGGAAGTGTCAGAGGTGCCTGGGAGTGTCGGAGGTGTACCTGGGAGTGTGAGAAGTGTACCTGGGAGTGTCTGGGGTGTACCTGGGAGGTCAGGAGGTGTACTGGGGAGTGTAGAAGTGTACCTGGGAGTGTCGGAGGTGTACCTGGGAGTGTCGGAGGTACCTGGGAGTGTCAGAGGTGTACTTGGGAGTCAGAGATGTACCTGGGAGTGTCACAGGAGTACCTGGGAGTTTTGAGAGGTGTACCTGGGAGTGTCTGAGGTGTACCTGGGAGTGTCAGACGTGTGCCTAGAGTGTCAGGAGGTGCACTTGCGAGTGTCAGAGGTGAACCTGAGTGTCTGAGGTGCCCTGGAGTGTCTGAGGTGTACCTGGCTGTGTCTGGAGGGTGTACCTGGCATTGTCTGAGGTGTAACTGACAGTGTCAGCGGTGTACCTGGCAGTGTCATGGTGCACCTGGGAGTGTTAGAGGTGTATTAGGAGGTGACAGAGGAGTACCACAAGTGTCAGAGGTGTACCTGGGAGTGTCAGAGGTGTACCTGGGAGGTCAGAGGTGTCCTGGGAGTGTCAGAGGTGTACCTGAATTTTCAGAAGTGTACCTGGGAGTGTCAGAGATGTACCTGAGAGTGTCACAGAGGTACCTGGGATTGTCAGAGGTGTACCTGGGAGTGTCAGAGGTGTACCTGGGAGTGTCAGAGGTGTGACTGAGTGTCAGAGATGCACTTGGAGTGTCAGAGGTGCACCTGGAGTGTCTGAGGTGTACCTGAAGTGTCTGGAGGTGTACCTGGCAGTGTCAGCGGTGTACCTGGCAGTGTCTGAGGTTTAACTGGGAGTGTCAGCGGTGTACCCGGAGTGTCATGGTGCACCTGGGAGGTTAGAGGTGTATCAGGGAGTGTCAGTGATACCTAGGAGTGTCAGAGGTGTACCTAGAGTGTGAGAAGTGTACCTGGGAATGCCTGGGGTGTACCTGGGAGTGTCAGAGGTGTACCTGGGAGGTCAGGTGTACCAGGGAGTGTCAGAGGAGTACCTGGGAGTGCCAGAGGTGTACTGAGTGTCAGAGGTGCACTTGGGAGTGTCAGAGGTGCACCTTGGAGTGTCTGAAGTGTACCTGGGAGTGTCAGTGGTGTACCAGGGAATGTCAGTGGAGTACCTGGGAGTGTTAGAGGTGTACCTGGGAGTGTCAGAGGTGTACCTTGGAGTGTCAGAGGTGTGCCTGGGAGTGTCAGAGGTGTACCTGGGAATATTAGAGGTGTACTTGGGAGTGTCAGAGGTGTACCTGGGAGTGTCAGAGGTGTACCTGGGAGTGTCAGGGGTGTACCTGGGAGAGCCATGGTACCTGGGAGTGTCGGAAGGTACTGGTGTGAGAAGGTACCTGGGAGCAGAGGTGTATCTGGGAGTGCCAGCGATGTACCTGAGTGTCTGAGGTGTACCTGGGAGTGTCAGACGTGTGCCTGGAAGTGTCAGAGGTGCACTTGGGAGTGTCAGAGGTGAACCTTGGAGTGTCTGAGGTGTACCTGGGAGTGTCTGGAGGTGTACCTGGCCATGTCTGGAGGTGTACCTGGCATTGTCTGAGGTGTAACTGACAGTGTCATGGTGTACCTGGGAGTGTCAGCGGTGCACCTGGGAGTGTTAGAGGTGTATAGGGAGTGACAGAGGAGCACCTAGGAGTGTCAGAAGAGTACCTGGGAGTGTCAGAGGTGTTCCTGGGAGGCCTGAGAGGTGTACCTGGGAATTTCAGAGGTGTACCTGGGAGGAGTCAGAGATGTACCTGAGAGTGTCACAGGAGTACCTGGGATTCTCAGAGGTGTACCTGGCAGTGTCAGAGGTGTTGGGAGTGTCAGAGGTACCTGGGAGGTCAGAGATGTACCTGGGAGTGTCACAGGAGTACCTGGGATTGTCAGAGGTACCTGGCAGTGCTCAGAGGTGTACCTGGGAGTGTCAGAGGTGTCTGGAATACGGAGGTGTACCTGGGAGTGTCAGAGGTGTACCTGGGAGTGTCGGAGGTGTACCTGGGAGTGTCTGAGGCACTGGCTGTGTCTGAGGTGTACCTGGCATTGGTCGGAGGTGTAACTGACAGTATCATGGTACCTGGGAGTGTCAGCGGTGCACCTGGGAGTGTTAGAGGTGTATTAGGGAGGACAGAGGAGTACCTAGGGAGGCTGGAGGTGTACCTGGGAGGTCATAGGTGTTCCTGGGAGTGTCAGAGGTGTACCTGGGAATTTAGAGGTGTATCTGGGAGGTCAGAGATGTACCTGAGAGTGTCACAGGAGTACCTGGGATTGTCAGAGGTGTACCTGGCAGTGCCAGAGGTGTACCTGGGAGTGTCAGAGTTGTACCTGGGAGGTCAGAGATGTACCTGGGAGGTCACAGGAGTACCTGGGATTGTCAGAGGTGTACCTGGCAGTGTCAGAGGTGCACTGGGAGTGTCAGAGATGTACCTGGAGTGTCAGTGGAGCACCTGGGAGCACGGGAGGTGTGCCTGGGAGTGTCACTGAGAGTACCTGGGATTGTCAGAGGTGTACCTGGCAGTGTCAGAGGTGTACCTGGGAGTGTCAGAGATGTACCTGGGAGTGTCAGGTGAGCACCTGTGGAGTGTCAAAGGTGTACCTGGGAGTGCCTGGGCAGGTACCTGGGAGTGCCAGAGGTGTACCTGGGAGTGTCAGAGGTGTACCAGGAGTGTCAGAGAATACCTAGGAGTGTTAGAGGTGTACCTGGCAGTGTCAGAGGTGTATCTAGGAGCATCGGAGGTTTACCTGGGAGTTTCTGGAGTTGTACCTGGGAGCTGGAGGCGGACCTGGGAGTGTCAGAGGTGTACCTGGGAATGTCAGTGGAGTACTTGGGAGGTCAGAGGTGTACCTGGGAGTGTCAGAGGTACCTGGGAGGTCAGGAGGTGTACCTGGAGTGTCAGAGGTGCACCTGGGAGTGTCAGAGGTGTGACTGGGAGGTGGGAGGTGCACTTGAGGTCAGAGGTTCACCTGGAGAGTCTGAGGTACCTGGGAGTCTGAGGTGTACCTTGCAGTGTCAGCGGTGTACCTGGCAGTGTCTTGAGGTGTAACTGGCAGAGTCAGCGGTGCACCTGGGAGTTTAGAGGTGTATCAGGGAGTGTCAGGAGTACCTAGGAGTGTCAGAGGTGTACCTAGGAATGTGAGAGTGTACCTGGGAATGCCTGGGTGTACCTGGGAGTGTCAAAGGTGTGCCTGGGAGTGTAGGGGTGTACCAGGAGTGTCAGTGGAGTACCTGGGAGTGTCAGAGGTGTACCTGAGAGTGTCAGAAGTGTACCTGGTGTGTCAGAGGTGTATCTGGGAGTCGGACGTGTACCTGGGAGTGTCAGTGGTGTACCAGGAATGTCAGGAGTACCTGGTAGTCAGAGGTGTACCTGGAGGTCAGAGGTGTACCTGGGAGTGTTAGAGGCATTGGGAGCTCAGAGGTGTACCTGGGAGTCAGGCAGTACCTGGGAGCATCAGGAGGCACCTGGGAGTGTCATGGTACCTGGGAGTGTCGAAGGTACCTGGGAGGAGAAGTGTACCTGGGAGTGTCGGAGGTGTACCTGGGAGTGTCGGAGGTGTACCTGGGAATGTCAGAGGTGTACTTGGGAGTGTCAGAGGTGTATCTGGGAGTGTCAGTGATGTACCTGGGAGTGTCTGAGGTGTTCCTGGGAGTGTCAGAGGTGTATCTGGGAATTTCAGAGGTGTACCTGGGAGTGTCAGAGATGTACCTGAGAGTGTCACAGGAGTACCTGGGATTGTCAGAGGTGTACCTGGCAGTGTCAGAGGTGTACCTGGGAGTGTCAGAGGTGTACCTGGGAGTGTCAGAGATGTACCTGGGAGTGTCAAGTGAGTACCTGGGATTGTCAGATGTGTACCTGGTAGTGTCAGAGGTGTACCTGGGAGTGTCAGAGGTGTACCTGGGAGTTTTAGAGGTGACCTGGGAGTAGAGATGTACCTGGGAGTGTCACAGGAGTACCTGGGAGTCTCAAAGGTGTACCTGGGAGCACGAGGTGTACCTGGGAATATCGGAGGTATACCTGGGAATATCGGAGGTGTACCTGGGAGTGTCAGAGGTGTACCTGGGAGTGTCGGAGGTGTTTGGGAGTGTCACAGGAGTACCTGGGATTGTCAAAGGTGTACCTGGCAGTGTCAGAGGTGTACCTGGGAGTGTCAGAGATGTACCTGGGAGTGTCATGGAGCACCTGTGAGTGTCAAATACCTGAGAATGTCAGAGGTGTACCTGCGAGTGTCAGAGGCGTACCTGGGAGGTGTTGGACGTGCATCTGGGAGTGTCAGAGGTGTACTCAGGAATGTCAGTGGAGAACTTGGGAGTGTCAGAGTGTACCTGAGAGTGTCAGAGGTGTTCCTTGAGTGTCAGAGGTGTACCTGGGAGCTGCAGAGGTGTACCTGGGAGTGTCAGAGATGTGACTGGGAGTGTCAGAGGTGCACTTGGGAGTGTCAGAGGTGCACCTGGAGTGTCTGAGGTGTACCTGGAAGTGTCTGAGGTGTACCTGGCTGAGCTGCAGCGGTGTACCTGGCAGTGTCTGAGGTTTAACTGGCAGTGCTGAAGTCGTACCTGAGAGTGTCACGGTGCACCTGGGAGTGTTAGAGGTGATCAGGAGTGTCACTGGAGTACCTATTAGTGTCAGAGGTGTACCTAGGAGGTGAGAAGGTACCTGGGAATGCCTGGGGTGTACCTGGGAGAGTCAGAGGTGTACCTGGGAGTGGCAGAGTGTACCAGTGAGTGTCAGAGGTGTACCTGGGAGTGTCGGAGGTACCTGGGAGTGTCTGGGGTGTACCTGGAGTATCTGGGTGTACCTGGGAGTGTCTGAGGTGTACCTGGGAATGTCAGAGGTGTACCTGGGAGTGTCAGCGGTGTACCTGGGAGGTTAGAGGTGTATCAGGGAGGACAGAGGAGTACCTAGGAGGATCAGAGGTGTACCTAGGAGTGTGAGAAGTGTACCTGGGAGTGTCTGGGGGTGTACCTGGGAGTGTCAGAGGTGACGTGGGAGTGTCAGAGGTACCTGGGAGTGTCAGCGGTGTACCTGGGAGGCTGAGGTGTACCTGGGAGTGTCAGAGGTGTGCCTGGGAGTGTCAGAGGTGCACTTGAAGTGTCAGAGGCACCTGGAGTGTCTGAGGTGTACCTGGGAGTGTCTGAGGTGTACCTGGCAGTGTCTGAGGTGTACCTGGCAGTGTCTGAGGTACCTGGCAGTGTCAGCAGTGTCTGGGAGTGTCAGGGTGTACCTGGGAGTGTTAGGTGGTGTATCAGGGAGTGACAGAGAGTACCTAGGAGTATCAGAGGTGTGCATAGGAGTGTGAGAAGTGACCTGGGAGTGTCTGGGGTGTACCTGGGAGTGGCCAGGGGTGTACCTGGGAGGCTAGGGGTAACCAGGGAGGCCGGGTGAGTACCTGGGAGTGTCAGAGGTGTACCTGGGAGTGTCAGAGGTGTACCTGGGAGGTCAGAGGTGTATCTGGGAGTGTCGGACGTACCTGGGAGTGCCAGGAGGTGTACCAAGGAATGTCAGTGGAGTACCTGGGAGGTCAGAAGTGTACCTGGGAGTGTCAGAGGTACCTGGGAGGACAGAGGAGTACCTAGGAGTGTCAGAGGTACCTGGGAGTGTCAGAGGTACTTGGGAGTGTCAGGAGATGCACTGGGAGTGTCACAGGAGTGACCTGGGAGTTTTAGAGGTGTACCTGGGAGTGTCTGAGGTGTACCTGGGAGGTCAGACGGTGCCCAGAGTATCAGAGGTGCCCCTGGGAGTGTCAGAGGTGAACCTCGGAGTGTCTGAGGTGTACCTGGGAGTGTCTGAGGTGTACCTGGCTGTGTCTGAGGTGTACCTGGCATTGTCTGAGGTGTAACTGACAGTGTCAGTGGTGTACCTGGCAGTGTCATGAACACCTGGGAGCAAAGAGGTGTACAGAGGTGACAGAGAGCACCCACAAGTGTCAGAGGTACCTGGGAGTGTCAGAGGTGTACCTGGGATGTCAGAAGTTTTCAGAGCGTCAGAGGTGTACCTGGAATTTCAGAAGTGTACCTGGGAGTGTCAGATGTACCTGAGAGTGTCACAGGAGTACCTGGGATTGAGTCAGAGTGTACCTGGGAGGTCAGAAGGGTACCTGGGAGTGTCAGAGGTGTGACTGGTGTCAGAGACACTGGAGTGTCAGAGGTGCACCTGGAGTGTCTGAGGTGTGGATGTCTGAGGTGTACCTGGCAGTGTCATGGTGTACCTGGGAATTTCAGAAGTGTACCTGGGAGTGTCAGAGATGTACCTGAGAGTGTCACAGGAGTACCTGGGAGTGTCAGGAGGTACCTGGAGTGTCAGTGTACCTGGGAGGTCAGAGTGATCTGGGAGTGTCGGACGTACCTGGGAGTGTCAGTGGTGTACCAGGGAATGTCAGTGAGTACCTGGGAGTGTCAGAGTGTACCAGTGAGTGCTCGGAGGTACCTGGGAGAGCGGAGGTGTACTGGGAGTGTTCAAAACCTGGGAGTATCTGGGGCACTGGGAGTGTCTGACGTACCTGGGAAATAGAGGTGTACCTGGAGCACAAGCGGTGTACCTGGGAGCAGTGAGGTATCAGGAGTGACAGAGGAGCACCTAGGAGCATCAGAGGTGTACCTAGGAGTGTGAGAAGGCACCTGGGAGTGTCTGGGTGTACCTGGGAGTGTCAGAGGTGCACTTGGGAGGTCAGAGGTACCTGGGAGCTCAAGGTGTGACCTGGGAGTGTCTTGACACCTGGGAGGCCAGAGGTTGGGAGTGTCAGAGGTGCACTTGGAAGGCTGTGAGGTGTACCTGGGAGTGTCAGAGGAAACCTGGGAGTGTCAGAGGTGTACCAGGGAGTGTCAGAGGTGTTCCTGGGAGTGTCTGAGGTGTACCTGAGAGCTGGCAGGAGTGCCTGGGATTGCTGAGAGGTACCTGGAGGTCAGAGTGTACCTGGGAGGCCGAGGTGTGACTGGGCGTGTCAGAGGCACTTGAGTGTCAGAGGTGCACCTGGAGTGTCTGATGTACCTGGAAGTGTCTGAGGTGTACCTGGCAGGTCAAGTGGTACCCAAGTGTCTGAGGTTTAACTGGGAGTGTCACGGTGTACCTCGGAGGTCAGTGGTGCACCTGGGAGAGTTAGAGGTGCATCAGGGAGTGTCAGTGGAGTACCTAGGAGTGTCAGAGGTGTACCTAGAGTGGAAGGCCTGGGAATGCTGGGGTGTACCTGGGAGTGTCAGAGGTACCTGGGAGGTAGGGGTGTGCTAGGAGTGTCAGGGAGTACCTGGGAGGTCAGAGGTGTACCTGGGAGGTCAAGTGTACCTGGGAGTGTCAGAGGTGTATCTGGGAGGCGGACGTGTACCTGGGAGTGTCAGTGGTGTACCAGGGAATGTCAGTGAGTACCTGGGAGGCCAGAGGTACCAGTGAGTGTCAGAGGTGTACCTGGGAGTGTCGGAGGGCCTGGGAGGACCTGGGAGTATCTGGGGTACCTGGGAGTGTCTGACGTGTACCTGGGAATGTCAGAGGTGTACCTGGGAGGCAGCGGTGTACCTGGGAGTGTTAGAGGTGTATCACGGGAGTGACAGAGGAGTACCTAGGGAGTATCAGAGGTGTACCTAGGAGTGTGAGAGAAGTGTACCTGGGAGTGTCTGGGGTGTACCTGGGAGTGTTGGGGAGGTGCACTTGGGAGTGTCAGAGGTGTACCTGGGAGTGTCAGGTGTACCTGGGAGTGTTCGAGGTACCTGGGAGTGTCAGAGGTGTGCCTGGGAGGCTCAGAGGTGCACCTGGAAGTGTCAGAGGTGTACCTGGGAGTGTCTGAGGTAAACCTGGGAGGTCAGAGGTGTACCAGGAGTCAGAGGTGTTCCTGGAGTGTCTGAGGTACCTGGCAGTGTCTGAGGTGTACCTGGCAGTGTCAGCGGTGTACCTGGTAGTGTCTGAGGTTTAACTGGCAGTGTCAGCGTCGTACCTGAGAGTGTCAGCGGTGCACCTGGGAGGCATAGGAGGTGTATCAGGGAGTGTCAGTGGAGTACCTAGGAGTGTCAGAGGTGTACCTAGAGTGTGAGAAGTGTACCTGGAATGCCTGGGTGTACCTGGGAGTGTCAGAGGTGTACCTGGGAGTGGCAGAGGTACCAGTGAGTGTCAGAGGCCTGGGAGCGGAGGTACCTGGGAGTGTCTGGGGTACCTGGGAGTATCTGGGGTACCTGGGAGTGTCTGAGGTGTACCTGGGAATGCTCAGAGGTGTACCTGGGAGTGTCAGCGGTGTACCTGGGAGTGTTAGAGGTGTATCAGGAGTGACAGAGGAGCACCTAAGAGCATCAGAGGTGTACCTAGGAGTGTGAGAAGTGTACCTGGGAGTGTCTGGGGTGTACCTGGGAGTCAGAGGTGCACGGAGTGTCAGAGGTGTACCTGGGAGTGCTGGGCGGTGTACCTGGGAGTGTCTGGAGGTGTACCTGGGAGCTCAGAGGTGTGCCTGGGAGTGTCAGAGGTGCACTTGAAGTGTCAGAGGTGCACCTTGGAGTGTCTGAGGTACCTGAGAGTGTCTGAGGTGTACCTGGCAGTGTCTGAGGTACCTGGCAGTGTCTGAGGTGTACCTGGCAGTGTCAAGGTGTACCTGGCAGTGTCTGAGGTTTAACTGGCAGTGTCAGCGGTGTACCTCGGAGCAAGCGGCGGTGCACCTGGGAGTGTTAGAGGTGTATCAGGGAGTGTCAGTGGAGTACCTAGGAGTGTCAGAGGTGTACCTAGGAGGTGAGAAGTGTACCTGGGAATGCCTGCGGTGTACCTGGGAGTGTCAGAGGTGACCTGGGAGTGTCAGGGGTGCCAGGGAGTGTCAGTGAGTACCTGGGAGTGTCAGGAGGTGTACCTGGGAGTGTCAAAAGTGTACCTGGGAGGCTCAGAGGTGTATCTGGGAGTGTCGGACGTGTACCTGGGAGTGTCAGTGGTGTACCAGGGAATGTCAGTGGAGTACCTGGGAGTGTCAGAGTGTACCAGTGAGTGTCAGAGGTGTACCTGGGAGTGTCGGAGGTGTACCTGGGAGTGTCTGGGGTGTACCTGGGAGTATCTGGGGTACCTGGGAGTGTCTGACGTGTACCTGGGAATGTCAGAGGTGTACCTGGGAGTCATGGTGTACCTGGGAGTGTTAGAGGTGTATCAGGGAGTGACAGAGGAGTACCTAGGAGCATCAGAGGTGTACCTAGGAGTGTGAGAAGGTACCTGGGAGTGTCTGTGTACCTGGGAGTGTCAGAGGTACTTGGGAGGTCAGAGGTGTACCTGGGAGTGTCATGGTGTGACCTGGGAGTGTCTGAGGTGTACCTGGGAGTGTCAGAGAGGTGTGCCTGGGAGTGTCAGAGGTGCACTTGAAGTGTCAGAGGTGTACCTGGGAGTGTCAGAGGTAAAACCGGGAGTGTCAGAGGTGTACCAGGGAGTGTCAGAGGTGTTCCTGGGAGTGTCTGAAACCTGAGAGTGTCACAGGAGTACCTGGGATTGTCAGAGTGTACCTGGGAGGTCAGAGGTGTACCTGGGAGGTCAGAGGTGTGACTGGGCCAGAGATGCACTGAGGTCAGGGTGCACCTGGAGTGTCTGAGGTGTACCTGGAAGTGTCTGAGGTGTACCTGGCAGTGTCGGCGGTGTACCTGGCAGTGCTCGAGGTTTAACTGAGGTGTCAGCGGTGTACCTCGAGTGTCATGGTGCACCTGGGAGCAAGAGGTGTATCAGAGTGCAGGGGAGTACCTAGGAGGCTCAGAGGTGTACCTAGGGAGTGTGAGAAGTGTACCTGGGAATGCCTGGGGTGTACCCTGGGAGTGTCAAGAGGTGTACCTGGGAGTGTCAGGGTGTGCCAGGAGTGTCAGTGAGTACCTGGGAGTGTCAGAGGTGTACCTGGGAGTGTCAAAGTGCCTGGGAGGTCAGAGGTGTATCTGGGAGTGCCGGACGTGTACCTGGGAGTCTCAGTGGTGTACCAGGGAATGTCAGTGGAGTACCTGGGAGTGTCAGAGGTACCAGTGAGGTCAGAGGTGTACCTGGGAGTGTCGGAGGTGTACCTGGGAGTGTCTGGGGTACCTGGGAGTATCTGGGGGTACCTGGAGTGTCTGACGTACCTGGGAATGTCAGAGGTGTACCTGGGAGTGTCAGGGGCGGTACCTGGGAGTGTTAGAGTGTATCAGGAGTGACAGAGGAGTACCTAGGAGTATCAGAGGTGTACCTAGGATGTGAGAAGTGTACCTGGGAGTGTCTGGGTGTACCGGGAGTGTCAGAGGTGTACTTGGGAGGTCAGAGGTGTACCTGGAGGTCATGGTGTACCTGGGAGTGTCTGAGGTTACCTGGGAGTGTCAGAGGTGTGCCTGGGAGTGTCAGAGGCACTTGAAGTGTCAGAGGTGTACCTGGGAGTGTCAGAGGTAAACCTGGGAGTGTCAGAGGTGTACCAGGGAGGTCAGAGGTGTTCCTGGAGTGTCTGAGGTGTACCTGGCAGTGTCCGAGGTGTACCTGGTGTCAGCGGTGTACCTGGTAGTGTCTGAGGTTTAACTGGCAGTGTCAAGGTCGGACCTGAGAGTGTCAGCGGTGCACCTGGGAGTGTTAGAGGTGGAACACAGGAGTGTCAGTGGAGTACCTAGGAGTGTCAGAGGTGTACCCAGGAGTGTGAGGAAGGTACCTGGGAATGCCTGGGTGTACCTGGGAGTGTCAGAGGTGTACCTGGGAGGGCAGAGGCACAGTGAGTGTCAGAGGTGTACCTGGGAGTGTCGGAGGTGTACCTGGGAGTGTCTGGGGTGTACCTGGAGTATCTGGGGTGTACCTGGGAGTGTCTGAGGTACCTGGGAATGTCAGAGGTGTACCTGGGAGTGTCAGCGGTGTACCTGGAGGCAGAGGTGTATCAGGGAGTGACAGAGAGTACCTAAGAGTATCAGAGGTGTACCTAGGAGTGTGAGAAGTGCCTGGGAGGTCTACCTGGGAGTGTCAGAGGTGTACTTGGGAGGCCAGAGGTGACCTGGGAGTTGAAGCGGTGTACCTGGGAGTGTCTGAGGTGCACCTGGAGGTCAGAGGTGTGCCTGGGAGTGTCAGAGGTGCACTTGAAGGTGTCAGAGGTGCACCTTGGAGGTCTGAGGTGTACCTGGGAGTGTCTGAGGTGTACCTGGCAGTGTCCGAGGTACCTGGCAGTGTCTGAGGTACCTGGCAGTTTAAGCGGTGTACCTGGGAGGCTGTGTACCTGGGAGTGTTAGTGGTGTATCAGGGAGTGACAGAGAGTACCTAGGAGCATCAGAGGTGTACCTAGGAGTGTAAGAAGTGACCTGGGAGTGTCTGGGGTGTACCTGGGAGGTAGGGGTGTACCTGGGAGGTAGGGGTGTACCAGGGAGTGCCAGTGGAGTACCTGGGAGTGTCAGAGGTGTACCTGGGAGTGTCAGAGGTGTACCTGGGAGTGCTCAGAGGTGTATCTGGGAGGTCGGACGTACCTGGGAGTGTCAGAGGTGAACAAGGAATGTCAGTGGAGTACCTGGGAGTGTCAGAATGCACTTGAGTGTCAGAGGTACCTGGGAGTGACAGAGACACCCAGGAGTGTCAGAGGTACCTGGGAGTGTCAGAGGTGTTCTGGGAGTGTCGGAGGTGTACCTGGCAGTGTCGGGCGGTACCTGGGAGGTGAGGTACCACTGTTGGGTGAGTACCTGGGAGTGTCAAAGGCACCTGGGAGTGTCAGAGGTGCCCTGGGAGTGTCAGAGGTACCTGGAAGTGTCAGAGGTGTTCTTGGGAGTGTCGGAGGTACCTGGGAGTGGAGAAGTGAACCTGGGAGTGTCTGGGGTGTACCGGGAGTGTCAGAGGTGTGACTTGGAGTGTAAGAAGTGTACCTGGAGTGTCGGGTGTGTGACCTGGGAGTGTCGGAGGTACCTGGGAGAGTCAGGAGGTGTACTTGGGAGTGTCAGAGATGTACCTGGGAGTGTCAGCAGGAGCACCTGGGAGTTTAGAGGTGTACCTGGGAGTGTTCAGTACCTGGGAGTGTCAGACGGTGCCTAGGGAGTGTCAGAGGCACTTGTGAGTCAGAGGTGAACCTTGGAGTGTTCGAGGTGTACCTGGGAGGGTCTGAGGTGTACTTGCTGTGTCTGAGGTGTACCTGGCATTGTCTGAGGTGTAACTGACAGTGTCACGGTGTACCTGGCAGTGTCACGGTGCACCTGGAAAGTAGAGGGTGTGATTAGAGGTGACAGAGGAGCACCACAAGTGTCAGAGGTGTACCTGGGAGGAGGTGTACCTGGGAGGTCAGAGGTTCCTGGGAGGTCAGAGGTGTACCTGGGAATTTCAGAAGTGTACCTGGAGCAGAGATGTACCTGAGAGTCACAGAGTACCTGGGATTGTCAGAGGTGTACTGGGAGTGTCAGAGGTGTACCTGGGAGTGCTCAGAGGTGTGACTGGAGGTGAGAGATGCACTTGGGAGTGTCAGAGGTGGGCCCTGGAGTGTTCAGTGTGACCTGGAAGTGTCTGGAGGTGTACCTGGCAGTGTCAGCGGTGTACCTGGCAGTGTCTGAGGTTTAACTGGCAGAGTCAGTGTACTCGAGTGTGGGGTGCACCTGGGAGTGTTAGAGGTATCAGGAGTGTCAGTGGAGTACCTAGGGAGTGTCAGAGGTGTACCTAGGAGTGTGAGAAGTACCTGGGAATGCCTGGGGTGTACCTGGAGGTCAGAGGTGTGCCTGGGAGGTCAGGTGTACCAGGAGGTGTCAGGTGAGTACCTGGGAGGTCAAAGGTGTGACTGGGAGTGTCAGAGGTGCACCTGGGAGTGTCAGAGGGGTGCACCTTGGAGTGTCTGGTACCTGGGAGGTCAGTGGTGTACCAGGAATGTCAGTGGGACTGCCTGGGAGGAGGTACCTGGGAGTCAGAGGTGGCCCTGAGTGTCAGAGGTGTGCCTGGGAGTGTCAGAGGTGGCACTGGGAATATAGAGGTGTACTTGGGATGCCAGAGGTGTACCTGGGAGTGTCAAAGGTACCTGGGAGGTCAGAGGTGTCTGGGAGGTCAGGCCAGGTACCTGGGAGTGTCTGAAGTGGCACCTGGGAGTGTGAGAAGTGTACCTGGGAGTGTCAGAGGTGTGGTGTCAGAGGTGTATCTGGGGAGTGCTTGGCTTGATGTGCCTGGGGTGTCTGAGGTGTGCAGGTGTCAGACATTGTGCCTGGGAGTGTCAGAGGTGCACTTGCAGGGAGTGTCAGAGGGCAGACCTTGGAGTGTCTGGGGTGTGCCTGGGGAGTGTCTGGGGTGTACCTGTGGCTGTGTCTGAGGTGTACCTGGCATTGTCTGAAGTGTGACTGACAGTGTCAGCGGTGGCTGCCTGGGAGTGTCAGGTACTTGCACACAGAGTGTTAGAGTGTGTTAGGGGTGACAGGGCTGGGGTGTCAGAAGAGTGCCTGGGAGTGTCAGAGGTGTTCCTGGGAGTGTCAGAGGTGTACCTGGGAATTTCAGAGGTGTACCTGGGAGTGTCAGATGTACCTGAGAGTGTCACAGGTACCTGGGATTGTCAGAGAATGGCACCTGGTGTCAGAGGTGTGCCTGGGAGTGTCAGGGTGTGGGGTGTAGAGATGTGCCTGGGGAGTGTCTGGGAGTACCTGGGGATTGTCAGTGTGCCTGGCAGTGTCAGAGGTGTGCCTGGGAGTGTCAGAGGTATACCTGGGAATATCGGGAGGTGTGCCTGGGGAGTGTCAGAGGTGTACCTGGGAGTGTCCAGGAGGTGTCCTAAGTGTCTGAGGTGTACCTGTGTGTCTGAGTGTACCTGTGGCATTGTCTGAGGTGTAACTGACAGTATCAGCGGTGTGCCTGGGGAGTGTCAATGATTGCACCTGGGAGTGTTGGGGTGTGGGAGGTGACAGAGAATTACCTAGGGTGTCAGAGGTGTGCCTGGGGAGTGTCATAGGTGTTCTGGGGAGTGTCAGAGGTGTGCCTGGGAATTTCAGAGGTGTATCTGGGGTGTGGGTGTGCCTGGGGTGTCTGGGGTACCTGGGATTGTCAGAGGTGTACCTGGCAGTGTCAGAGGTGTGCCTGGGAGTGTGTAGAATGTGCACCAGAGTGTCAGAGATGTGCACCAGAATTGTCTGGAGTGCCTGGGATTGTCAGAGGTGTGCCTGGCGGTGTCAGGGTGTGCCTGGGGAGTGTCCCAGGAGGTGTGTCTGGGGTTTTAGAGGTGTGGGGAGTGTCAGAGATGTGCCTGGGGAGTGTCACAGGGTGCCTGGGAGTCTCAAGGTGTACCTAGAATTATCGGAGGTGTACACCTGGGGAATATCTGAGGTATACTAGAGATATCGGAGGTGTGTACCTGGGGAGTGTCAGAGGTGTGCCTGGGGAGTGTCGGAGGTGTGCCTGGGGAGTGTCTGGGGAGTGCCTGGGATTGTCAGGAGGGTGTGCCTGGCAGTGTCAGAGGTGTGCCTGGGGTGTCAGAGATGTGCAGGTGTCGGTGGAGTGCCTGTGAGTGTCAAGGGTGTGCCTGGGAGTGTCAGCGGTGTGCCTGGGGTGCAGGGGTGTGCAGAGTGTCAGAGGTGGCACCAGAGTGTCAGAGGGCCTGGGAGTGTTGGGGTGTACCTGGCGGTGTCAGAGGTGTATCTGGGGCATCGAGTTTGCCTGGGAGTTTTCAAGGTTGTACCTGGGGTTTCCAGGAAGCGGACCTGGGAGTGTCAGGGGTGTGCAGGTGTCGGTGGAGTACTTGGAGTGTCCAGAGGTGTGCCTGGGAGTGTCAGAGGTGTGCCTGGGGAGTGTCAGAGGTGTGCCTGGGGTGTCAGAGGTGCACCAGGTGTCAGAGGTGTGACTGGGAGTGTCAGGAGGTGCACTTGGGGAGTGTCCAGAGGTTCACCTTGGAGTGTCTGAGGTGTGCCTGGGGAGTGTCTGAGGTGTGCCTTGCAGTGTCAGCAGTGTGCCTGGCAGTGTCTGGTGTAACTGGCAGTGTCAGCGGTGCACCTGGGAGTTTAGAGGTGTATCAGGGAGTGTCGGTGGGAACCTGGTGTCAGAGGTGTACCTAGGAATGTGAGAAGTGTGCAAGTGCCTGGGGTGCCTGGGGAGTGTCAAGGTGTGCCTGGGAGTGTCAGGGGTGCCATGGAGTGTCAGTGGGTACCTGGGAGTGTCAGGGTGTGCCTGAGAGTGTGGGGGGAATGTGCAGAATTGTCAGAGGTGTGTCTGGGGAATCGGACGTGTACCTGGGAGTGTCAGTGGTGTGCCAGGGAATGTATCTCAGTGGTGCCTGGTAGTGTCAGAGGTGTACCTGGGAGTGTCCCAGAGGTGTACCTGGGAGGTGTTAGGGCGCACTTAGGGTGTCAGAGGTGCATGCCTGCAGTGTCAAGAACCTTGCCTGGTGTCAGAGGTGTGCCTGGGAGTGTCAGCGGTGTACCTGGGAGTGTCGGAAGTGTGCCTGGGAGTGTGAGAAGTGTGCCTGGGAGTGTCGGAGGTGTGCCTGGGAGTGTCGGAGGTGTGCAGAATGTCCAAGGTGTACTTGGGGAGTGTCAGAGGTGTATCTGGGGTGTCAGTGATGTGCCTGGGAGTGTCTGAGGTTCCTGGGAGTGTCAGAGGTGTATCTGGGAATTTCAGGGTGTACCTGGGAGTGTCAAAGATGTGCCTGAGGTGTCTGGGGTACCTGGGATTGTCCAGAGGTGTACCTGTGGGGTGTCAGAGGTGTACCTGGGAGTGTCAGAGGTGTGCCTGGGGTGTGTCAGAGATGTGCCTGGGAGTGTCTTGGGTACCTGGGGGTTGTCAGATGTGCCTGTGGTGAGTGTCAGAGGTGTGCCTGGGGAGTGTCAGAGAGGTGTGCCTGGGGTTTGGGGAGGTGTGCAGGGAGTGTAAGAGATGTGCCTGGGAGTGTCTGGGGGTACACAGAGTCTCCAAGGGTGTACCTGGGAGTATCGGAGGTGTACCCGCAGGAATATCGGAGGGGCATACCTGCAGAATATCGGAGAGTGCCTGGGATCAGAATGTACCTGGGAGTGTCAGGAGGTGTGCTTAGGAGTGTCACAGGAGTACCTGGGATTGTCAAGGTGTACCTGGCAGTGTCAGAGGTGTACCTGGGAGTGTCAGAGATGTACCTGGGAGTGTCAGTGGAGTACCTGTGAGTGTCAAGGTGTACTGAGAATGTCAGGAGAGTGTACCCTGCGAGTGTCAGGCGTGCCTCAAATTTGGACGTGCATCTGGGGTGTCAGAGGTGTGCCAGGGAATGTCAGTGTGGAGAACTTGGGGAGTGTCAGAGGTGTACCTGAGAGTGTCAGAGGTGTTCCTTGGAGTGTCAGAGGTGTACTAGGGTGTCAGAGGTGTACCTGGGAGTGTGTCAGAGATGTGACTGGGAGTGTCAGAGTGCACTTGGGGTGGCTCAGAGGTGCACCTTGGAGTGTCTGGTGTACCTGGAAGTGTCTGGGGTGTACCTGGCAGTGTCAGCAGTGTGCCTGTGGCAGTGTCTGAGGTTTAACTGGCAGTGCAGGCGTCGTACCTGAGAGTGTCAGCGGTGCACCTGGGAGTGTTAGAGGTATCAGGGAGGTCAGTGGAGTACCTAGGAGGTCAGAGGGTACCCAGGAGTGTGAGAAGGTACCTGGAATGCCTGGGTGTACCTGGGAGGTCAGAGGTGTACCTGGGAGTGGCAGAGTTACCAGGAGTGTCAGAGGTGTACCTGGGAGTGTCGGAGGTGTACCTGGGAGGTTAGGGGTGTGCCAGGGAGTGTCAGTGGAGTACCTGGGAGGCTGAGGTGTACCTGGAGGTCAAAGTGTACCTGGGAGTGTCAGAGGTGTACCTGGGAGTGTCGGAGGTCCTACGGGTGACAGGATGTCAGGAGTACCTGGGAGGTCAGAGGTACCAGTGAGTGTCAGAGGTACCTGGGAGTGTCGGAGGTGTACCTGGGAGTGTCTGGGTGCACCTGGGAGTATCTGGGGTACCTGGGAGTGTCTGAGGTGTACCTGGGAATGTCAGAGGCCTGGGAGGTTGGAGGTGTACCTGGGAGGTTAGAGGTGATCAGGGAGTGACAGAGGAGTACCTGGGAGTATCAGAGGTGTACCTAGGAGTGTGAGAAGTGTACCTGGGAGTGTCTGGGGTACCTGGGAGTGTCAGAGGTGTACTTGGGAGTGTCAGAGGTACCTGGGAGTGTCAGCGGTGTACCTGGAGTGTCTGAGGTGTACCTGGAGTGCCGGAGGTGCCTGGGAGTGTCAGAGGCACTTGGAAGTGTCAGAGGTGTACCTGGAGTGTCAGAGGTAAACCTGGGAGTGTCAGAGGTGTACCAGGGAGTGTCAGAGGTGTACCTGGGAGTGTCTGAGGTGTACCTGGCAGTGCCTGAGGTGTACCTGGCAGTGTCTGAGGTACCTGGCAGGTCTGAGGTGTACCTGGCAGTGTCGGGGCGGTGTACCTGGGGAGTGTCAAGCGGTGTACCTGGGAGTGTTAGAGCTGTATCAGGAGTGACAGAGAGCACCTAGGAGTATCAGAGGTGTACCTAGAGTGTGAGAAGTGACCTGGGAGTGTCTGGGTGTACCTGGGAATGTCAGGGGTGTACCTGGGAGGTCAGGGGTGTACCAGGAGTGTCAGTGGAGTACCTGGGAGGTCAGAGGTACCTGGGAGTGTCAGAGGTACCTGGGAGTGTCAGAGGTATCTGGGAGTGTCGGACGTACCTGGGAGTGTCAGAGGTACCAAGGAATGTCATGGAGTACCTGGGAGTGTCAGAAGTGTACTTGAGTGTCAGAGATGTACCTGGGAGTGTCAGAGGTGTACCTGGGAGTGTCAGAGTGTACCTGGGAGTGACAGAGAGTACCTAGGAGTGTCAGAGGTGTACCTGGGAGGTCAGAGGTGTTCCTGGTCGGAGGTGTACCTGGCAGTGTCAACGGTGTACCTGGGAGTGTGAGATGTGTACCACGGAATGTCAGTGGTACCTGGGAGTGTCAAAGGTGCACCTGGAGTGTCAGAGGTACCTGGGAGGTCAGAGGTACCGAAGTGTCAGAGGTAGGTTCTTGGGAGTGTCGGAGGTGTACCTGGGAGTATGAGAAGGTACCTGGGAGGTCTGGGTACCTGGGAGTGTCAGAGGTGTACTTGGGAGTGTAAGAAGGTACCTGGGAGTGTCGGAGGTGTACCTGGGAGTGTCGGAGGTACCTGGAGGCCAGAGGTGTACTTGGGAGGTGTCAGAGATGTACCTGGGAGTGTCACAGGAGTACCTGGGAGTTTTAGAGGTGTACCTGGGAGTGTCTGAGGCACCTGGGAGTGTCAGACTGGCTCAGGGAGTGTTCAGAGGTGCACCCAGGAGGTCAGAGGTGAACCTGGAGTGTCTGAGGTGTACCTGGGAGGTCTGAGGTGTACCTGGCTGTGTCTGAGGTGTACCTGGCATTGTCTGAGGTGTAACAAACAGTGTCACGGTGTACCTGGCAGTGTCAGCGGTGCACCTGGGAGTGTTAGAGGTATTAGAGGTGACAGAGAGTACCCACAAGTGTCAGAGGTGTACCTGGGAGTGTCAGAGGTGTACCTGGGAGTGCTCAGAGGTGCCTTGAGTGTCAGAGGTGTACCTGGGAATTTCAGAAGTGTACCTGGGAGTGTCAGAGATGTACCTGAGTGTCACAGAGTACCTGGGATTGCTGGGAGGTGTACCTGGGAGTGTCAGAGGTGTACCTGGGAGGTCAGAGGTGACTGGGAGTGTCAGAGATGCACTTGGGAGTGCAGAGGTGTACTGGAGTGTCTGAGGTGTACCTAGAAGAGTCTGAGGTGTACCTGGTCGAGCCAGCGGTGTACCTGGCAGTGTCCGGAGGTTTAACTGGCAGTGTCAGCGGTGTACCTGGGAGTGTCAAGCTGCACCTGTGTGTTAGAGGTGATCAGGGAGTGTCAGGGAGTACCTAGGGAGGTCAGAAGGTACCTAGGAGTGTGAGGTGTACCTGGGAATGCCTGGGGTGTACCTGGGAGTGTCAGAGGTGCATGTGGGAGTGCTCAGAGGTGTACCTGGGAGTGTCGGCGGTGCACCGGGGAGTGTCTGAGGTGTACCTGGGAGTGTCAGAGGTGTGCCTGGGAGTGTCAGAGGCACTTGGAAGTGTCGGAGGCACCTTGGAGTGTCTGGAGGTGTACCTGGGAGGTCTGAGGTGTACCTGCAGTGTCTGGAGGTGTACCTGGCAGTGCCTGGAGGTGTACCTGGCAGTGTCAGCGTGTACCTGGGAGTGTTGCTGAGGTGTGGTGTATCAGGGAGGACAGAGGAGTACTTGGAGTATCAGAGGTACCTAGGAGTGTGAGAAGTGACCTGGGAGTGTCTGGGGTGTACCTGGGAGGTTGGGGTGTACCTGGGAGTGTCAGGGGTGTACCAGGGAGTGTCAGTGGAGCACCTGGGAGTGTCAGAGGTGTACCTGGGAGGTCAGAGGTGTACCTGGGAGGCCAGAGGTGTATCTGGGAGTGTCGGACGGGTACCTGGGAGTGTCAGAGGTGTACCAAGGAATGTCAGTGGAGTACCTGGGAGTGTAGTAGTACTTGGGAGGTCAGAGGTGTACCTGGGAGGTCAGAGGTGTACCTGGGAGGTCAGAGGTGTACCTGGGAGTGACAGAGGAGTACCTAGGAGTGTCAGAGGTGTACCTGGGAGGTCAGAGGTGTTCTGGGAGTGCCGGAGGTGTACCTGGCAGTGTCAAAGGTGTACCTGGGAATGTGGGAGATGTGTACCACGGAATGTTAGTGAGTACCTGGGAGTGTCAGCGCACCTGGGAGGTCAGAGGTGGGAGTGTCAGAGGTGTACCTGGAAGGTCAGAGGTGTTCTGGGAGTGTCGGAGGTACCGGGAGGTGAGAGAAGGTACCTGGGAGTGTCTGGGGTGTACCTGGGAGTGTCAGAGGTGTACTTGGGAGTGTAAGAAGTGCACCTGGGAGTGTCGGAGGTGTACCTGGGAGTGTCGGAGGCACCTGGGAGGTCAGAGGCACTTGGGAGGTCAGAGATGTACCTGGGAGGTCACAGAGTACCTGGGAGTTTTAGAGGTGAACCTGGGTGTCTGAGTGTGCCTGGGGTGTCTGAGGTGTACCTGGCTGTGTCTGAGGTGTACCTGGCATTGTCTGAGGTGTAACTGACAGTGTCAGCAGTGTACTGGCAGTGTCAGCAGTGCAAGTGTTAGAGTGTATTAGGAGGTGACAGAGGAGTACCTACAAGTGTCAGAGGTGTACCAGGGAGTGTCAGAGGTGTACCTGGAGGTGTCAGAGGTGTTCCTGGGAGTGTCAGAGGTGTACCTGGAATTTCAGAGTGTACCTGGGAGTGTCAGAGATGTACCTGAGAGTGTCACAGGAGTACCTGGGATTGTCAGAGGTGTACCTGGGAGTGTCAGAGGTGTACCTGGGAGTGTCAGAGGTGTGACTGGGCGTGTCAGAGATGCACTTGGGAGTGTCAGAGGTGCACCTTGGAGTGTCTGAGGTGTACCTGGAAGTGTCTGAGGTGTACCTGGCAGTGTCAGCGTTGCCTGGCAGTGTCTGAGGGGGAGATGCACTTGGGAGGTCAGGAGGTGTACCTTGGAGTGTCTGAGGTGTACCTGGAAGTGTCTGAGGTGCACCTGGCCAAAGTCAGCGGTACCTGGCAGTGCTCCGAGTGTTTAACCGGCAGTGTCATGGTGTACCTGGGAGGCCATGGTGCACCTGGTTGTGTTAGAGGTGTAAGTGAGGAGCAAGTCAGTGAGTACCTAGGAGGTCAGAGGTGTACCCAGGGAGTGTGAGGAAGGTACCTGGAATGCCTGGGGTGTACCTGGGAGTGTCAGAGGTGTACCTGGGAGGCCAGGGGAGTACCAGGGAGTGTCAGTGAGTACCCAGGGTTTAACTGGCAGTGTCAGCGGTGTACCTCCGGTGTCAGCAGTGCACCTGGGGTAGAGGTGTATCAGGGGTGTCAGTGGAGTGCCTAGGAGTGTCAGAGGTGTACCTGGGGTGTGAAGTGTGCCTGGGGTGCCAGGTGTGCCAGGGTGTCAGAGGTGTGCCTGGGGTGTCAGGGGTGTGCCAGGGAGTGTCAGGTGGAGTACCTGGGAGTGTCAGAGGTGTACCTGGGAGTGTCAAAGTGTGCCTGGGAGTGTCAGAGGTGTATCTGGGAGTGTCGGACGTGTACCTGGGGTGTCAGTGGTGTACCAGGGAATGTCAGTACCTGGGAGTGTCAGAGTGTGCCAGTGAGTGTCAGAGGTGTACCTGGGAGTGTCAGGTGTACCTGGGGTGTCTGGGGTGTACCTGGGGTATCCTGGGGTGCCTGGGAGTGTCTGACGTGTACCTGGGAATGTCAGAGGTGTACCTGGGGTGTCAGCGGTGTACCTGGGGTGTTGGGGTGTTATGGGAGTGACAGAGGGTACCTAGGGTATCAGAGTGTGCCTGGGAGTGTGAGAGTGTGCCTGGGAGTGTCTGGGGTGTACCTGGGGGTGTCAGAGGTGTACTTGGGAGTGTCAGAGGTGTACCTGGGGTGTCAGCGGTGTGCCTGGGAGTGTCTGAGGTGTACCTGGGAGTGTCAGAGGTGTGCCTGGGAGTGTCAGAGGTGCACTTTGAAGTGTCAGGGTGTACCTAGGAGTGTCAGGGGTAAACCTGGGAGTGTCAGAGGTGTACCAGGGAGTGTCAGAGGTGTTCTGGGAGTGTCTGGGGTGTACCTGGCAGTGTCTGAGGTGTACCTGGCAGTGTCTGAGGTGTACCTGGCAGTGTCTAGGTGTACCCAGTGTCCAGCAGTGTGCCTGGGAGTGTCAGCGGTGTGCGGAGTGTTAGAGGTGTATCAGGGAGTGACAGAGTACCTGGAGTATCAGAGGTGTGCCTAGGAGTGTGAGAAGTGACCTGGGAGTGTCTGGGGGTGTACCTGGGAGTGTCAGGGGTGTGCCTGGGAGTGTCAGGGGTGCCAAGGGAGTGTCCGTGGAGTACTGCAGGGAGTGTCAGAGGTGTGCCTGGGAGTGTCAGGGGTGTACCTGGGGTGTCAGAGGTGTATCTGGGGTGTCGGACGTGTACCTGGGAGTGTCAGAGGTGTACCAAGAATGTCAGTGGAGTGCCTGGGAGTGTCAGAAGTGTGCTTGGGAGTGTCAGAGATGTGCTGGGGTGTCAGAGGTGTGCCTGGGAGTGTCAGAGGTGTGCCTGGGGGTGACAGAGGAGTACCTGGGAGTGTCAGAGGTGTACCTGGGGTGTCAGGGTGTTCCTGGGGTGTCGGAGGTGTGCCTGGCAGTGTCAGCGGTGTACCTGGGGGTGTGAGATGTGTGCCACGGGATGTCAGTGGAGTACCTGGGAGTGTCAAGGTGCCTGGGAGTGTCAGAGAGGTGTACCTGGGGTGTCAGGGGTACCTGGAGTGTCAGAGGTGTTCTTGGGAGTGTCGGAGGTGTGCCTGGGGAGTGTGAGAAGTGTACCTGGGGTGTCTGGGGGTGTACCTGGGAGTGTCAGAGGTGTGCTTGGGGTGTAAGTGTGCCTGGGGTGTCGGAGGTGTACCTGGGGAGTGTCGGAGGTGTGCCTGGGGTGTCATGGGGTGTCAGGGGTGTGCACCAGGTGTGGGGGTGCCTGGGGAGTTTTCAGGGGGTGTGCCTGGGGTGTCTGAGGTGTGCACAGGAGTGTGTCAGACGTGTGCCTAGGAGTGTCAGAGTGCACTTGCAGTGTCAGAGGTGAGACCTTGGGTGTCTGAGGTGTGTCTGGGAGTGTCACCAGGGGTGTGCCTGAAACAGCCAGTCTGAGGTGTGCCTGTGTCTGGGGTGTAACTGACAGTGTCAGCGGTGTGCCTGGCAGTGTCAGCGGTGCGCCTGGGGTGTTAGGAGGTGTGATAGGAGTGACAGAGGTACCTGCAGAGTGGCCAGAGAGGTGTGCCTGGGAGTGTCAGAGGTGTGTACCTGGGGTGTCAGAGGTGTTCCACCAGAGGTGTCAGAGGTGTGCACCAGAATTTCAGAAATGTGCCTGGAGTGTCAGAGATGTGCCTGAGAGTCTCTGGGAGTACCTGGGATTGTCAGAGGTGTACCAGGTGTCAGGGGTGTGCAAGTGTCAGAGGTGTGAGCTGGGAGTGTCAGAGATGCACTTGGGAGTGTCCAGAGGTGTACCTTGGGTGTCTGGGGTGTGCCTGGAGTGTCTGGGGTGTGCCTGGCCGTGTCAGCGGTGTGCCTGGCAGTGTCTGAGGTTTGGCTGGCAGTGTCAGCAGCGGTGTGCCTGGGAGTGTCAGCAGTGCACTGGGAGTGTTGAGGTGTATCAGGGAGTGTCAGGTGGGTACCTGGGAGTGTCAGAGGTGTGCCTGGGGGTGTGAGAGTGTGCCTGGGATGCCTGGGGTGTGCCTGGGGTGTCAGAGTGTGCCTAGTGTCAGGGGTGTGCCAGGGGTGTCAGTGGAGTACCTGGGGAGTGTCAGAGGTGTGCCTGGGGAGTGTCAAAAGTGTGCCTGGGGAGTGTCTGGTGTGTCTGGGAGTGTCGGACGTGTACCTGGGAGTGTCAGTGGTGTGCCAGGGAATGTCAGTGGGTACCTGGGAGTGTCAGGTGTACCAGTGAGTGTCAGAGGTGTGCCTGGGAGTGTCGGAGGTGTGCCTGGGTGTCTGGGGTGTACCTGGGGTGTCTGGGGTGTGCCTGGGGTGTCTGGAGGTGTGCTTGGGATGTCAGAGGTGTGCCAGTGTCAGCGGTGTGCCTGAGTGTTAGAGGTGTATCAGGGAGTGACAGAGTGCCTGGGGTATCAGAGGTGTGCCTGGGGTGTGAGAGTGTGCCTGGGAGTGTCTGGGGTGTGCCTGGTGTCAGGGGAGTGTGCCTGGGGTGTCAGGGTGTGCCGGGTGTGTCAGCGGTGTGCCTGGGAGTGTCTGAGGTGTGCCTGGGTGTCAGAGGTGTGCCTGGGGAGTGTCAGAGTTGCTTGGGGTGCACCTTGGAGTGTCTGAGGTGTGCCTGGGAGTGTCTGGGTGTGCCTGGCAGTGTCTGAGGTGTGGCAGTGTCTGAGGTGGCACCTGGCAGTGTCAGCAGGGTGTGCCTGGGAGTGTCAGCAGGTGTGCCTGGGAGTGTAGAGGTGTATCAGGGAGTGAGAGGAGTGCACGGGTATCAGAGGTGTACCTAGGGTGTGAGAGTGACCTGGGGTGTCTGGGGTGTACCTGGGGTGTCAGGGGTGTGCCTGGGAGTGTCAGGGGTGTACCAGGGAGTGTCAGTGGAGTGCCTGGGAGTGTCAGGGGTGTGCCTGGGAGTGTCAAGGTGTGCCTGGGAGTGTCAGAGGTGTATCTGGGAGTGTCGGACGTGTGCCTGGGAGTGTCAGAGGTGTGCCAAGGAATGTGTCGGTGTAGTGCCTGGGTGTGTCAGAGTGTGTGCTTGGGAGTGTCAGGGTGTGCCTGGGGTGTCAGAGGTGTGCCTGGGGTGTCAGAGGTGTGCCTGGGAGTGACAGAGGTACCTAGGAGTGTCAGAGGTGTGCCTGGGAGTGTCAGAGGTGTTCCTGGGGAGTGTCGGAGGTGTGCCTGGGAGTGTCAGCAGTGTGCCTGGGAGTGTGAGATGTGTGCCAGGGAATGTCAGTGGGTGCCTGGGAGTGTCAACGGTGCCTGGGAGTGTCAGAGGTGTGCCTGGAAGTGTCAGAGGTGTACCTGGAAGTGTCAGAGGTGTGCCTGGGGTGTCGGAGGTGTGCCTGGGGTGTGAGAAGTGTGCCTGGGGGTGTCTGGGGTGTGCCTGGGAGTGTCAGAGGTGTCCCTAGTGTAGAGTGTGCCTGGGGTGTCGGAGGTGTGCCTGGGAGTGGAGGTGTGCCTGGGGTGTCAGGGGTGTGCCTGGAGTGTCAGAGGTGTACCTACAAGGTGTGCCTGGGAGTTTAGAGGTGTGCACCTGGGATGTCTGGGGTGTGGAGTGTCAGAGGTGTGCCTGGGGTGTCAGAGACCTTGCGAGTGTCAGGAGGTGTACCTGGGTGTAGAGGTGCCTGGGAGTGTCTGAGGGTGTGTGCCTGGCTGTGTCAGGGGTGTGCCTGGGATTGTCTGGTGTGACTGACAGGTGTCAGCGGTGTGCCTGGGAGTGTCAGCGGTGCCTGGGAGTGTCAGGTGTGTTAGGAGTGACAGAGTGTACCTGGAAGTGTCAGAGGTGTGCCTGGGAGTGTGGGGTGCCTGGGGTTCAGAGGTGTTCCTGGGAGTGTCAGAGGTGTGCCTGGGAGTGTCAGAGTGTGCCTGGGAGTGTCAGAGGTGTGCCTGGGGAGTGTCAGAGGGGTGCCTGGGATTGTGAGGGTGTGCCTGGGGAGTGTCAGAGGTGTGCCTGGGAGTGTCAGAGGTGTGCCTGGGAGTGTCAGAGGTGCACTGGGGTGTCAGAGGTGTACTTGGGGTGTCTGAGGTGTGCCTGGGAGTGTCTGAGGTGTGCCTGGGTGTGGCGTGTGCCTGGGAGTGTCAGAGGTGTGCCTGGGAGTGTCAGAGGTGTGCCTGGGATTGTCAGGGTGCCTGGGGAGTGTTAGAGGTGTATCCAGGGGAGTGTCAGTGGTGCCTAGGAGTGTCAGAGGTGTGCCTAGGTGTGAGAAGGTGCCTGGGGATGCCTGTGCCTGGGGTGTCAGAGGTGTGCCTGGGGTGTCAGGGGGTGTGCAGGGGTGTCAGTGGTGTGCCTGGGGTGTCAGAGGTGTGCCTGGGGTGTCAGAGTGTGCCTGGGGTGTCAGAGGTGTACCTGGGAGTGTCAGAGGTGTACCTGGGGTGTCTGAGGGTGTGCCTGGGGTGTCTGAGGTGTGCCTGGGCGTGTCAGGGGTGCCTGGCAGTGTCTGAGGTGTGTACCTGGGAGTGTCAGCAGTGTGCCTGGAGTGTCAGGGGTGTGCCTGGGAGTGTCAGAGGTGTGACTTGTCAGGGGGTGTCTGGGGGAGTGTCAGTGGACCTGGGAGTGTCAGAGGTGTACCTGGGGTGTCAGGGTGTGCCTGGGAGTGTCAGAGGTGTATCAGGGAGTGTCAGGAGGTGCCTGGGAGTGTCAGAGGTGTGCCGGGAGTGTCAGAGGTGTGCCTGGGGTGTCTGGGGTGTGCCTGGGAGTGTGTCAGAGGTGTGCCTGTCAGAGGTGCACTTGCAGGTGCTCCGGGAGGTGAACCTTGGAGTGTCTGAGGTGTACCTGGGAGCGTCTGAGAGTGCACCTGGCTGTGTCCTGAGTGTACCTGGCATTGTCTGAGGTGCATGGCTTGACAGTGTCAGCAGTGTACCCTGGCAGTGTCAGCAGTGCACCCTCAGAATTAAGTGTGTTAGGAAGTGACAGAGGTACCTACAAGTGTGTCAGAGGTGTGCCTGGGAGTGTGAGGTGTACCTGGGAGTGTCAGAGGTGTTCCTGGGAGTGTCAGATGTGTACCTGGGAATTTCAGGGTGTACCTGGGAGTGTCAGAGATGTACTAAGAAATTGTCACAGGAGTACCCTGGGTTGTCAGAGGTGTGCCTGGGAGTGTCAGAGGTGTGCCTGGGGAGTGTCAGAGGTGTGACTGGGGAGTGTCAGAGGTGCACTTGGGAGTGTCAGAGGTGCACTTTGGAGTGTCTGAGGTGTGCCTGGAAGTGTCTGAGGTGTACCTGGCAGTGTGTGTGCCTGTGTGGCAGTGTCTGAGGTTTAAC
>NW_024750683.1:0-8428 GCF_018991925.1 Homarus americanus
CTCCTAGAGAGCGGCACCTCAGTCAACACTGCACAAGGTTAGGTTAGGTCAAGTCAGGTCAGGTCAGGTCAGGTCAGGTCAGGTTAGGTTAGGTTAGGTCAGGTCAGGTCAGGTTAGGTCAGGTCAGGTCAGGTTAGGTCAGGTCAGGTCAGGTTAGGTCAGGTCTGGTCAGGTCAGGTTAGGTCAGGTTAGGTTAGGTTTTGTATGAAGTTAATCATTTATATGCTTTTATATGATATATATGATCCCTTATGGCCATCCAGAAGATTCCAAAAAACAGAAATATATAGAACTTATCGCTAATCAGTAGGTATCCCTATTTAGTGTAATACAAATATATACACGTGTGTGTGTGTGTGGTTGTGTATGTATGTATGTATGTATGTATGTATGTATGTATGTATGTATTGTTACGAACCCCTCCACCCAGCACTACGAACCACGCCATCTATTGTCCTGATCTACCTACCCAGCACCACGAGCAACGCCATCTAGGGACGAGACACGAGTATGACTCGTCTTAGTTAACACTCCGGGGTTTCCCTTCTCCATATCCTGGTTGTTGCGTCACTTCCTCCAAGTCTTCTTTGTGAGCTCCAATTCGAGGAGAGGCACTTGGCTCTGGGAAGTGACCACAGGATCATCTATCCTCTAAACCTACGGCGCAGTGACTACCTACCGTCTTCTACAATACTCAGCCTTACTCGTCAGCCATCTCAGCTCCTCACTTAAGTATTTGTATCTTGTATTGCCTCCCCCACGTCCACTTGCTTCAAGATTGTTTATGTTGTATTAATATGTATATACTGTTAATGTTTAGGTTAAGTTTGGTTAAGGGTAATTTATAAGCTGAATATTTTGTTAAGGGATTTATGGTACTTTATTATACACAACGAAAACTCGCATCCTTTGTCTACCCTTTTATAGTCCGATTGTCTTTGTTTTTTTTTATTGTTGTTACCTGTTGGGATCTGGGTAGACGTATAACTATATTCTAAATCCCCAACTCGTAACAAATGGCGACCGTGACAGGACCGACCTTAAGTACCATATTCCTTCCTCCCTTGTTACTCGTTGTTAATTATTCCTCCCAGTCACTTCTGTTCACAATTGCTTTACGGTGGTTTAAAGTTACCTTCATATGTGTGTGCATATATTGGTATTATCGTACAGTAGAGTTACAGCCGTAGGATATTAGGTTCCAAGTGTCATAAGGCTTACCTGTTATTACACGTGGCAGTCGTGTAGTAAGTCTTATCGAGTGTAGGGAAGAATCCGGATCTGTTTAATGCCGTACCCTCACTCCAGAGTAGGCTGTTCCATAGTCACTAGTTTAGGGTGAAGTGATATCTTGGGATGCCCCGCTCTACCAGGACCCCATAATTATAAAGCCTCAATTATTGTTCTTCTCATTATCTCATTCAGGGTCAATCATAACAAACTCAAGGGTTGTTAATCCGGATCTTTATATAAAATGCCGTAATACGCCCTTCCTCTTTCAAGTATCTAAGGGTTGTTAATCCGGATCTTATATTAATGCCGTAATACGCCCTTCCTCTTTCAAGTATCTCAAGGTTGTTAATCCGGATCTTTATATAAATGCCGTAATACGCCCTTCCTCTTTCAAGTATCTCAGGGTTGTTAATCCGGATCTTTATATTAATGCCGTAATACGCCCTTCCTCTTTCAAGTCTCTTATCCATATCTAAGGATATTCTCAGAAGAACAATATTCATAAGTGTAATTTCCCTAGGTATAACTTGGTTAGTTTCCGGGACTTTCTGGTTATCCACTGCCGTGATATTTTCTAGGGTAATCCACGTATCTTATCTTTTGACCATTAATTAATTTATCTAGGTTTTCTTAATGGCCACCTCAGGATTTGTTAACTTGGTAGTCCTGGAGGAGTGGAAGAACAAGATACCATTTCACATCTTGAAGCATGTGGAGGATCGTGGAGAGGTTAATTTAGGACGTGCGGCTGAGCTGGCTGATGAGTACGCCTTGCTGGTGGAGTCACTGTGCCGTAGGGAACGTGGTACTTCCCGACATGTTAGGTCCTCCTCTGATGATAACCTTGGGGACGTGAGTGGTAGGTCGAAAGGTCCCACACCTAACCTCCCTGATGCAACCAAGTTTACTTGTTCTTACTGTAAAAACCCAGGCCATACGATCCAGACTTGTAAACACCCAAAGTGTAGAATTGCTAAAAGTAGTTCCCTGGATCCCAAATCCAAACCAATAGCAAACACCAATGTGGAAAGGCCCCATCAGGATCTCTTCTCTTCATTCACCTATGAGGGAAAAATTTCAATCATAGAGGGGTCTCGTTCTTTCCCTATTCGTATACTACGTGATACGGGCGCAGCACAATCTATCCTCCTGTTTAACGTCATTCCTGATATATCTACCGCATTTACTACTGAGTGTTCTAATTTCAGATCTCTCATCCCATTCTTCCTATCCTTTAGCTAAAGTGCACCTCCAATGTCCCTTGATTACTGGGGAAGTGCAAATAGCCATTAGGAAAGATACAATCCCTGTGAGCGGCATTCATTTATTATTGGGTAATGACTTGGTAGGAGATCTAGTGGTTCCTAACATAAAGACAGTCGACTCTCCCTTACCTGTCAACTCCACCACTGACCTTAAAGAAACTATTCCTCATCTTTTCCCATCTTGTGCTGTCACCCGGTCACAGTGTGTGCGTAATGGGCCCTCTTCATGTGAAACCACCTCCAATATCTTACTACCCACAGAAAATCTGTACAATAAGACCATTAGTAAGGATGAGCTCATTACAGCCCAACAATCTGATCCATCTTTGTTCAAACAGGTGATGAAAGACCTCAGTGTGGACCATTGTACATCTTCGGCTTACCACCCACCGTCCCAAGGTTGCTTGGAACGGTTCCATCAAACTTTCAAATCAATGATCAAAAAATACTGTATAGAACACCAAAAGGAATGGGATGAAAGCATAGACTTGTTACTCTTTGCCATCAGGGAATGTCCCCAGGAGTCATTGGGTTTCTCCCCGTTCGAGTTACTATATGGGAGACAAATTAGGGGACCCCTTAAAATAGTAAAGGAGCAGTGGTTTGACACTCCATCTATTAAGCCCGCAACAGTTTCCCAATACATTGACACTTTACGGGACAAATTAACTGAAGTCCGAACCATTGCTCAGTCAAACTTAAAAAAAGTCCAAGACAAAATGGTGAAGTCCCAACCTAAATTAGTTGAAAGATCATTTTCTCCAGGTGACAAAGTGTTACTCTTTCTACCCATTCCAGGCTCTCCCCTTAAAAGCAAGTTTACTGGTCCCTATATAGTTGCTAATAAACTATCTCCCCTCAACTATATAGTCCATACTCCTGATCGCAGAAAAGATTCACAACTTGTTCACATTAATCTCATGAAACTTTACCATTCCAGGCAGTCAGAGGAAGACATCCCAGAGGCTATAAGCCTACCTGTATTGCATACGGTTTTGTCAGGGCCGGAGCCGGAGACAGATGACATGGACCTATTGGAGAATTTAGACTTCCCTCTACCTAAAGAAAACCCTGCTAACAGTCACATACTCAACAACTTGGATGAGTATTTTTCTGTTCTGAATCCATCTCAAGCAAAAGATCTCACTAAGTTATTATCAACATTTCCTAAAGTCACGTCAGACCTCCCAGGGTTTTGCAATATACTTAAACATGATGTTAAGCTAATCTCAGATGATGTACAACCCATTAGGCAATCAGCCTATCGACTAAATCCACAAAAAAGAATTATGAAAAAAGGAGGTAGATTTTTTGTTAAAACGCATAACTTAGCTGAGCCTAGTACCTCCCCTGGGCTTCACCTTGCCTTCTCATTCCAAAACCCGATGGCACTTTTCGTTTCTGTACCGATTATCGTAAAGTGAACCAGGTCACTGTCTCAGACTCCTACCCTTTTTGATTGAAGATATAATAAGACAGCATAGGCTGTGCCAAATTTATCAGTACGGTGGACTTATTGAAAGGATATTATCAAGTGGGACTCACGGATAGGGCAAAAATAATCTCGGCATTTATAACTCCATTTGGTCTTTTTCAATATTTGGTTATGGCGTTTGGCTTTTCTAATGCTCCGGCCACATTCCAGAGGGCCATCAACTACCTTATTCAGGACCTAGGTGGGACGTTCGCCTACCTGGATGACCTGGTGGTGGTGTCAGACAGCTGGGACGAACATCTGGTGCGTTTGGAGATACTGTTTGCACGACTGCAAGAGACTGGATTCACCATAAACCTGGCTAAATCTGCTTTTGGCCGAGGCCTCAGTGACTTACCTGGGACATATCGTTGGGCATGGTATGGTGAGACCCAAGGACGCAAACGTTAGAGCCATCTTGTCCTTCCCCACTCCAAGGACGAGGAAGGAACTCATGCGCTTCCTGGGGATGTCAAGCTACACCGTCAGTTCTGCAATAACTTCCAGCGTATTTGGACCCTCACAGACCTTACCAGTTCTGCGGTCCCTTACATCTGGAACCAGAGGTGACCAGTCTTTCCACACACGCCTCAAAAGCCTTCCTTGCCTCCAGCCTGTAGTCACCCCCTGGCTACACCTCTCCCTTCCATCTGCAAATCAGCTAGTGAGGTAGCCGGGAGTGGGGGCTGTGCTCTACAGCCGGCCCAGCCACTGATGTTCTTCACCCTGTGGCATATTACTCCTTAAGTTGAAAAACATCAGACCAACTACTCGACCATAGAGAAGGAGGCCCTGGCTCTGGTGTTGGCAATAAAGAAGTTTGAATGTTACCTCCAGTCTTGCCCACAAACAACCCTAGTCTTCACCGACCATAACCCACTCACGTTCATCCAAACCAACAAGACCTCCAACCAGTGAATCCTCCGCTGGGCTCTCCTCACCCAGCCCTATAATCTACAAGTCCGGCACATAAAGGGGGTGGACAACCTGATTCCAGACTCCTTATCCCGAGCTCCAGTGGAAATGCAGCAGCTACTCTCCAGACGCATCAGGTGATTACCTCCTTCGCGCCCGGGCTACGGAGGTCTTTGGAGGGGGGGTGTGTTACGTACCCCTCCACCCAGCACTACGAACCACGCCATCTATTGTCTTGATCTACCTACCCAGCACCACGAGCAACGCCATCTAGGGACGAGACACGAGTATGACTCGTCTTAGTTACCACTCCGGGGTTTCCCTTCTCCATATCCTGGTTGTTGCGTCACTTCCTCCAAGTCTTCTTTGTGAGCTCCAATTCGAGGAGAGCACTTGGCTCTGGTAAGTGACCACAGGATCATCTATCCTCTAAACCTACGGTGCAGTGACTACCTACCGTCTTCTACAATACTCAGCCTTACTCGTCAGCCATCTCAGCTCCTCACTTAAGTATTTGTATCTTGTATTGCCTCCCCCACGTCCACTTGCTTCAAGATTGTTTATGTTGTATTAATATGTATATACTGTTAATGTTTAGGTTAAGTTTGGTTAAGGGTAATTTATAAGCTGAATATTTTGTTAAGGGATTTATGGTACTTTATTATACACAACGAAAACTCGCATCCTTTGTCTACCCTTTTATAGTCCGATTGTCTTTGTTTTTTTGTTGTTGTTACCTGTTGGGATCTGGGTAGACGTATAACTATATTCTAAATCCCCTACTCGTAACAGTATGTATGTATGTATGTATGTATGTATGTATGTTTGTATGTGTGTGTGTATGTATGTGTGTGTGTATGTATGTGTGTGTGTGTGTGTGTGTTATAGTGAGAGCCACCAGTAATAGTTGGTGTTGGTCAGATCTGGCCCTGGTGTGGGCAGTAAGAGGAGGTCATCTGGACAAGGTGGAAGCATTACTACAAGAAGGTGTTAAGGCTGACGGCACATATGGTAAGTTATGGTGGTAACTTTTGTGTTGTTTTCGTCCCTCTGGTAAAAGATAATATTTGTTTAAAATCAATAAACTTTTCTACCAGTTATTAGTTACAAGTTGATTTATGATTTGGGAAATTTATTCAACAAATTGACCACAAATTTGTTAAATATATTAGTAAATATGTCTGTAAATATGTCTGCCTGTCTGTCAATCAATCAATCACTCAATCAATCTGTCTGTCTGTCTCTCCATTTCACTATCTATCTATGTATCTATCTCTGTCTGTCTGTCTGTCTGTCCATTTCACTATCTGTCTATCTATCTATCTATCTATCTATCTCTGTCTGTCTGTCTGTCTGTCCATTTCACTATCTATCTATCTATCTATCTGTCTATCTCTGTCTGTCTGTCTGTCTGTCCATTTCACTATCTATCTACCTATCTATCTATCTATCTATCTATCTATCTATCTCTGTCTGTCTGTCTGTCTGTCTATAAAAGGATAGACAGATAAGACAATATACACTACTCCACAAGGAGTCATGGTCACTAGTGGGGAGATACAAGTAGTGACCATAATAACTGTGACTAATTATAAAAACATTGATACTTATATTATCTCCATTAAATATTGATATACCTGTATTATTAAAAAAATTACAAAAATAATCTGAAATACAGTGGGATAAGGTGGGATACAGTGGGATACATTGGGATAAGGTGGGATACAGTGGGATACAGTGGGATAAGGTGGGATACAGTGGGATACAGTGGGATAAGATGACCCGGTACATAAGGTCGGACACTGTACTTAATTGGGGTTAATTTACTCAACTTGAAAGGCAGGTGTAGTTGCTTCCATCTCCCCCCATCCCCCCATTTCCCCACCATCCCCCCACCTGTCTCCAATGCCTTCCCACTTCCTCTCCACCTTTACTCCCCCCCTCCCTCTCCATCCCCCATCCCACCCACCACCTCGCCCCCCCCCCACTCCACTAACCATCTTCCACCTTCACTATCCTCATTCCACTCTTCAACCAACCAGCCATCCACCCATCCAGCCAGTCAGCCAACCAGCCAGCCAGCCGGCCAGCCAGCCAGGTAGCCGGCCAGCCAGCCAGTAAGCCGGCCAGCCAGCCAGGTAGCCGGCCAGCCAGCCAGGTAGCCGGCCACTTGGCAGGTGAAGAGCCTGTTAGCTAATACACCCTCGACATAGTCTTGTCTCCTGTGTTTATCGTGTTGCTTTGATGTGTATGACAATTAGCTGAGAAAATGCCTGAGGGTAGAGGTAGAGGAGGAGGGAAGGAGGGAGGGAGGTAGAATGGAAGAAAATTTGTTCACTCACTTTCTCTCCTTTGCTCGAGAATAGTTGAAACGTGTGAGTTACCCCTCTATTCTCTCACTTTCCTTCTCCCCTTTCTTCCCCCCCCCTCTCATTTGTCATATTATCTCTATTGATTTTCTCTCTCTCTCTCTCTCTCAATGATACTCACAGGAACTACTCTCTCAATCTCTCTAAGGAAGCAACATGGCCGGGCACTGCACTTGATCGACGTCATTTCCTCATCGGTAAAGTTACGTACCAATTTCCAGCTGGGTGGACTGTGAGCGCCCAGGGATCGAACCAGCGACCCATAGGACAGGAGGATAATGTTGGATAAAGTAGATAGATAGATAAGGGAAGTAGAGTAGAAGAATAACAGTGATAATGGAAGATAAACAAATAATAATAATAAAATCAATCTGTCTGTCCGTCTGTCTATCTGTCTGTCCAAATATTTATATCCCCCCCCCTTCGCTATTTACTGTCACCTCTATCACCACTTAACATACATACATCCATACATACATACATACATACATACATACATACATACATACATACATACATACCTAGTTTTATTTGGTTGACAAGTTAGGGGGAATGAGGAGGGGAGGGAAGATGAGGGGAGGGGAGGGGAGGTGAGGTGAGGGGATGTGAGGGAAGGGGAGGTGAGGGAAGGTGAAGGGAAGTGAGGGGGGGTGAGGGGAGGGATGTGAGGGGAAGTGAGGGGAGGTGAGGGGAGGTGAGGGAAGGTGAAGGGAAGTGAGGGGAGGTGAGGGGAAGTGAGGGGAGGTGAGGGATGTGAGGGGAGGTGAGGGAAGGTGAAGGAAGGTGAGGGGAAGTGAGGGGAGGTAGAATCTTCTCATTGCTGTACGACATGTACCCCCCCCCTCCTCCGCCTCCCTATCAGGTCATTGATCATGTGCCTGGCAGCGAGGGAGGGAGGGAGGGAGGGAGGGAGGGAGGGAGGGTATAGCAGCCTCAGAAAGGGTTTAATGAGGAGGAAGTGATCACAGACGCTTCCCTCCCTCCCTCCTTCCTTCCCTCCCACCTCCCTCCTCTTCTTCTTCCTTCCTTCCCTCCCTCCTCTTCTTCCTTCCTTCCGTCCCTCCTCTTCTTCCTTCCTTCCCTCCCTTACTTCCATCTCTCCTTCCCTCTATCTCCCTCTTCCTTCCCTCTATCCATCCCTCCATCCTTCTCCCTCCTTCCCTCCCTCCTGT
>NW_024750684.1:0-26052 GCF_018991925.1 Homarus americanus
GAAATCGATGAGTATGAATCATTAATACTGCTCTGGGTATTAATGACGCCTTGAGCTTGATGACAGTAATCAGTGAGAGTAATACTTTACCCATCAGAGTACAATCAGCCGAACCGTGTTGTATGATTTCTTTTGTTTGAGTACTCGATTTTTAAAGACGATTCAATTTATTTAAAGATTAATTATGAAGGCGTTGAATAATTGGGGTTTTAATTATTTAGGAAATTATATTAAATGGGTTCAAATTTGTACCTAGAGGGTTAGTGAATTGTATTGGTAGGTTCTAGTAAAACGCACTCAAGTGGATGGAGAATCGTACTCAGTCATATAAAAAAAATAATGTGTTAAAATTGAAGGCTTATAAAAACGTACTCCAAGAATTATAAAACTAGATATACAAAGCCTACCTACAGTATCGTCCACAATCTTAATCCAGTAGTCTAAATATAGTACTCAAATATATAAAAAAAATGCAAAAACAGTTAAGTAATCTAACTCAGAATTGTTCATCTCTCCGAGTACTATTTCTAACCCTTTGAGTACAACAATTATAAAACCATGTATTCTCAGTACCACTAAATTCACTGACTGTACAATTTGGAAGTTATAAATAACGCTTAGAGCCAACACTAACAATTTTTTTCGGTGAACTGCTGCGCCCTTGAAGCGTTTTATAAGCTTTAAGTACTGCCGAGTGGCTACAGGGCTCGCCTCCCGCCCTAAGGGTCGATGAATCGATCCCAGAACCCTCCCCCCAACCACCCAGCTCTAAATGGGTACCTAACTTTACATTTGGGAAAGTGAAGGCGGGAGAGTTCAGTGCCAGCCACGGTGCCTCCTTGAATACCACAGGCTTAGTTTAGAGTGTGTTGTATGCACAATGTCCCGAGAAAGCAGTCATGATTATAAGAACCAATTTCGTCTTTCACTGCTTTTGAAGGCTATTGACTTAAGGGGAGGGGGGGGGGGTGAGAGGCGTGGCCTAGAATGGCGGACAGGTGTAACGCTTGTCATTAATTAATAAAGAGCTTGTAAGCTGGTAAGATTAATTCGTCGAGGAATACGTCTCCTTTGTGAGTCAGCTTATTCACAACTTGATAACTCGGTTAAGCGCGATGTTTCCAGAAGTTGCTAACCATGTTAACAAGTTTAGCAAAGACGGTGACTATCGTGAGTGACTTTGGCTCCTCCTCGATAACAAAAGTCAACTTGTTATCTCAGCGTTCACGTAGAGCGGGGAATCATTAGTTTAGGCACAACGGGTGTTTCGCATAGTGTATGTGTCTTAATATAGGCATAGTTTATGTGAGTATATGTTTGTTAGCATAGCATGTGTGTCTCAGTGTTGACATGCCGAGTATATCTCAGTTTTGGCATAGCGTGTGTAGTGCATTCCAGAGGCAGGCGAAGATTTACACCCTCAACTGACTGGGTTTCGTGTGTATTCCACTACAACAACGAGCATTGCCCAGCGTGCTTGTTCAGTTTACCTTCATCGCTCTTTAATACGTGGGAACAACACAAGAGGCGGTTTTCTGTACAGTCTTACAACACCAGTGACGATCAATCCTGTGTCGTCCAGGGCAGAGTTGGATCCTGACATCAATTATACAGACATTCCACTCCACCAATTCTATTTATCTCATTCCACTCCACCAATTCTATTTATCTCATTCCACTCTTAGGTAAGGTGGATCAAAGGGTATAGAAATCTAGAAGGGTGAAATAACATTGGTGGAAAGCTAGAGTGGAAACCGACAGGAAAATACCTCCCCCCTCCCCACAAAAATATTTAACACACGGGTAGAAAAATCAACACACATTGTATATATCCTGACTCTACACATGTAGTATACCAAGTGAATCTATAACACCCACGGAGATTCACAACACTTCAAACTAAACTATCTTACAAAACCTAACGTGTCCTTAATTAGATCAGGTTGGGTATAGTGATTCTATTTCATCAGGTGAGGGTTGGGAAGCCTTGTGTTCTCCCGTTAAAGGACTAGCTTGTTACCTATGCCTCTAAACCTTTTTTAAAACACAATTATGATTAGATTAGGTTAGGTTAGGTTAGGTTAGGATAGGATAGGTTAAGTTAGATTGGGTGAAGTATGGTTAATCCGTGAATTAAAACAAATTTTTTTATCTTCGTTTCGTTAATCTGACACTTTATTTTCGTGGGAGTATCAACAGCAAGAAGCACCAGGGTTGTATGCAGAGATGGGGGCCACAAGCATAATGAATTAACGAGCTTCAAACACTAAACAACCTTGAATGACAGACCACAAACGACACAATCTCTTCCCCTGATAACACTAATTACTAAAAAAAAATATACCAGATTAAACTCTTCTTATACACAGGAAGAGCCAAGAGTGTTTAAAGGAAGTTAGTTTGATTTTCTATAATATCAGTAAAATCGATTCTAACATTACAAAGTTGTTTATCCGTCAAAGACTTTTTATGCATTTTATAATTTTATATTTATTCCCCGATATCCTGAGTATGTCCATTCGTGTGTTCGGTTCCGTGTATGATCATGTGTTATTGTGTTCGTGTGTCGTCCGTAGGTTCGTGTGTTCATCTTTCTAGGAAGGAAGTTTAACTCTGACAGCTTGAATAAAGGACCCTGGCCAAACTTTGTACCTGACATGACCCAACCTAACCTAAACACAATTTAAACTAAACTGAACAGGACTAAACCATGCTGCTATCTCTCTAAATTTTGTCAAGCTCAAATAATCCTTGTCACCACTGTCATACACCCATCAACCCACAGTCATACACCCACCAACCCACAGTCATACACCCACCAACCCACAGTCATACACCCACCAACCCACAGTCATACACCCACCAACCCACAGTCATACACCCATCAACCCAGTCATACACCCATCAACCCACAGTCATACACCCACCAACCCACAGTCATACACCCACCAACCCACAGTCATACACCCACCAACCCACAGTCATACACCCACCAACCCGCAGTCATACACCCACCAACCCGCAGTCATACACCCAACAACCCACAGTCATACACCCACCAACCCACAGTCATACACCCACCAACCCACAGTCATACACCCATCAACCCACAGTCATACACCCATCAACCCACAGTCATACACCCACCAACCCACAGTCATACACCCATCAACCCACAGTCATACATCCATCAACCCACAGTCATACACCCATCAACCCACAGTCATACACCCACCAACCCACAGTCATACACCCACCAACCCACAGTCATACACCCATCAACCCACAGTCATACACCCACCAACCCACAGTCATACACCCACGGTAACACGTTGCAGTTACAGTCCAAACTCCTTGTACACTTGAGGGCGGTTGACAACATGTGAACGCTGCTTGCATTATAAAGTGTCAGAATAAAAACTAAAAAAAGAAACTCCGATACTAAGAAAAAACTGAGTAAATTAATGTTAAAATATCAATCTACCTTACCTACATCACCTCCTTAAGTAGATGGTATATTATCCAGCATGTCCAGGGAATATTGTCTAAAATAATACAGTATAATTGGTTATTTTACTTCAATTATGACCTTGTGTGATAATAGGACATAGTACCATAATAAACCTTTTCTCAAACTGTTAAATAACTCAACAAAAATAATAATAATCCATTCTAAACAACGGATTATCAGACGTAGATGTCATAATTCAGCTCATCATTATTATCCATACACTCTCATGTAAAAATTCCACCGTCAAAATTTGTATTGTCGGAAGAAGTTTTACTGTCTGAATATCTGTCTAATTCTACAAAAACTCTCCGTTAGTATCCGTCTATTTCCTCTGTTACCTCATCACTTAAGAGTATTACAAAATGTTACCACTTACTGTAACACCTGATGTGCATACTCATATTTATAATCCTGTGTATTTTGTAACTGAAAGAAAATACAGGTACAGGAATATTTAGTTACTCTTGCGGTATACAAAATCATACATCTATCTATCTATCTATCTACTGTATCTATCAGTTGACCTCTGACCCAGCTTGGAGAAGGTCGTGCCTGAAAGTGCTCCCGTTAGAAACCAAGGAAAATGGCCGCCTTGGATCGTTGTGTCGTGGGGGAAGAGGAGGGGAGTGTGGGGAAAGACGACCTCCTTGCCACTCTGTTAAGGCAGCTGGGGCAGTTGAGGAGTGAGGTTGACACTCTAAAGGGGGAAAATGAAGCCCTCAGGACGGAACTCCTTCAGGTAGGTGTCCTGCCTAGCAGGACACCTGCGAAGGAGGAGCAGGCGTGGAGATTGGTTGTCTCCAAGGGGACTAGGGTCAGGCTCAGAAAAGCTGACCAGGGTGTGGAGTGTAGTAACCCTTACCAGGTGCTGCAGGAAGCTGGCGAGGAAGAGAAGAGGCAGGACGGTATGGATCAAGGAGAGGAAAGGGCAGTTGTACAAACCCTGCCCACAGGTAAGGTCGTGGTAGTTAGGGACAGCCAGGTGAGGTTTGTAGATAGGGCTTTTTGTGCGAGAGATAGGAAACATAGGACTAGGGTGTGTTTTCCTGGGGCTGGGATAGGGCATGTAGCCGAGAGGTTAGACAGGGTTTTGTCAGGGAAGGGTACCAATCCAGTAGTGTGTCTTAGTGTGGGAGGAAACGACATAGGTAAGGTTAGGAGTGAGGAACTTTTCAAGAGGTATAGGGAGGCGCTGGGAAGATTAGAGATAGGGGAGGGATCCCGATAGTATGTGGTGTCTTGCCTAGAAGAGGGGTTGGTCGTGAATGGCTGTCCAGGGCAATTGCTATAAATTGCCGACTGGAAAAACATTGTGTAAACAATGGTTGGGCATTCATTGATAACTGGCAACGATTCTATGGCAACGACTACCTGTACTGTCGCGACGGAGTACACTTGTCTCGTGAGGGGGTAAAGACGTTGTCTGCATCCCTGGAGCGTGAAATTGTCACTCCGAAGGGGGAGGGGGGGGGGGGTTTGCCAGTAGAGAGGGGTCGAGGAAAGTGGGAGTCAAAAAATAAGCAGGTCCTGGGAAGTAAAATTAGTTGCTCAGGACAAGGGGTAAAACAGGACCAGGGAAGGGTAGGTTTAAATGTATACTATACAAACAGTAGGAGCGTTAGAAATAAAATAGACTTGCTGAGAGCGGTTGTATATACCGAGAATGTAGACGTCATAGCTATCACCGAAACTTGGATGAATCTGACGAGCAAAATTTTTTTATCAGAGTACCACATAGAAGGGTATAACCTTTTTCACAAGGACAGGGAAGGTAGGAAGGGGGGAGGGGTCGCACTCTTCGTCAAGGATACATTAAAATGTTGTATTCATAATTCAATAAAGGGTGAAATAGGAACCGAGTCTGTGTGGGTAGAAATCACGGAAGGAAGAGAAATACTAATTATGGGAGTGATTTACCGGCCCCCAAGTCTTGGCAAAGAAGCAGCTCAGCCCATATGGCAGGAAATGAGTAGGGCAGCAAAATACAACAACCTATGCATTATGGGGGATTTCAACTTTAGAAATATTGACTGGGACAACATTGTAGGCGACTATGAATCTGAAGACTTCCTAGACACAGTACAGGACAATTTTGTGAAACAACTAATTACAGAACCTACTAGAGGTGACAATATATTAGACCTAAAATTAACAAATAAAGAAAATATTATCAGAGATATCACAGTAGGGGAAGAACTAGGTAACAGTGATCACAGAGAAATCAGGTTCACCCTAAATTGGGAAACGAAAGACAATGACAATATGGTCAGAGTCCCAAACTTTCGGTTGGCGGATTATCAGGGGTTAAGAAGGTACCTAGGTGAGGTCACCTGGGAACAGTCACGTCAGTTCCCAGTAGGAAGGGGTGAGGTCATAGATGACACAACAATTGATCATGACTATAATATATTCACTAGTATACTACATAAAGCACAAGAACAAAATATACCACACAGAAAAATTTGGTCAAATATGAATGAGCCAAGGTGGATGACCAGAAAACTTAAACATGACATAGGAATAAAGAAAGGAATATATAAGAAATTAAAGGGAGGGGAGGAGCAGCTCAGAAACAGGTATAATGAACTATCTAGGAATGTTAAGAAAAATGTAAGGAAAGCAAAGAGAGGCTATGAAATCAAAATAGCAAGAGAATCCAAGGCGAATCCCAAGGGATTTTTCCAGGTATATAGGACAAAGATCAAGGACAAAGTTGGGCCTTTAAAGTCAGGGAGGGGAGAATTGATAAATGGCAGTGAAGAAATAAGCAAAGCATTGAACAGCTACTTCTTATCAGTTTTCACAAAAGAAATTTGAGATGAAATTCCAGAGGTGGAACTGATATTTAAGGGAAAGGAAGAAAAGAAATTAAAGAATATCAATATCAGAAAAGAGGATGTTCTTAAGAAGATAAATAAACTAAAAAAAATAAAATCCCCAGGGCAGGATGAAATTTTCCCTCGAGTCTTGAAAGAGTGTAGGGAACAGATAAGCGGACCCCTCGTAAACTTATTTACAAAATCATTAGACACTGGAGTTGTGCCAGACTTGTGGAAACAGGCAAATGTAGTACCCATATTCAAAAAGGGAGACAGAGCATCAGCGTCAAATTACCGGCCGATCAGTTTGACGTCAGTAGTGGGGAAATTTCTTGAATCAATTATAGCAGATAGCATCAGATCGCATCTAGAGAAAAGCAAATTAATCTACGACTCTCAACATGGGTTTACAAAGGGAAAATCTTGTCTAACAAATCTGCTAACGTTTTTTAGGAAAGTCTTCGAGGTAGTAGATAATGACGAAAATTACGATGTTATTTATTTAGACTTTAGCAAAGCATTTGACAAAGTACCGCATCAGAGGCTTCTAAGAAAAATTAAGGCTCATGGTATCGAGGGGAAAGTTTTAAATTGGATAAAATCATGGCTCACCGATAGAACGCAGAGGGTCAGCGTAGATGGTGTTAAATCTGAGTGGGGCCGTGTAACCAGTGGGGTTCCCCAGAGGTCAGTACTAGGCCCACTCTTGTTCATAATCTACATGAACAATTTAGATACTGGGATCAGCAGTGACATAAGCAAGTTTGCGGATGACACCAAAATAGGGCGGCAAATTAATTCAGGGCAGGATACAAATGCACTACAGGAGGATTTATCCCTCCTCCAAGTTACAGGCCTGGCATTTGACATTATTAGGGACCTGCCACACTTTGCCATAAACAGATAAAATGTACCGGGAACTTTCCCCCCCACACACTCATCATTCTCTCACTTTATGTAACTTGACAGAACCTATGACCCTTCAGGCTTTTACGCCCTTAATGTACGAGTCATAAAGGCAAGTATGAACTTTTCATACTTCCCTGTTGGGCGCTGTAAACTCTTCTGCGCTTCACCTTGCACAGGATGTAAGGGGGTGCCCAATAAACTAGCCCCCTCGGGGGCAAATCTGAAATCTACAGGAGGATCTAAATAAACTGCAGGGGTGGTCTGAAAAAGGGCAAATGAAATTCAACACCAGCAAGTGCAGCGTACTTAATATTGGAAGAACAAATACTTATAATGTATACAGCCTTAACAACATCAACCTAGAGAAGTCGACTTGTGAAAGAGACTTAGGGGTACTTGTAAGCCCGGACCTACAGCCTAGAAAACAGTGCGTTAATGTTCGAAATAAGGCAAACAGAGTATTGGGTTTTATAGTATAAGTAACAAGAGTGCAGAGGTCTTATTGCAACTATATCTTGCGCTAGTCAGGCCGCACCTCGATTATGCGGTTCAGTTCTGGTGCCCCTATTATAGAATGGATATAAATTCACTAGAGTCGGTGCAGCGAAGAATGACAAAATGATTCCGGGACTTGGAAACCTTCCATATCAGGATAGGTTAAAGAAACTTAACTTGCATTCCCTAGAAAGACGAAGAGTGCGGGGAGATATGATAGAAGTATTTAAGAGGGTGAAAGGAATCAATAAAGGGGATATAGATAAGGTTCTTATAATATCCGAGCAGGATAGGACTCGGAGCAACGGATTCAAGTTGGATAAGTTTAGGTTTAGGAGGGAGATAGGAAGAAACTGGTTCACAAATAGGGTGGTGGACGAGTGGAACAAGCTTAGCAACTTTGTAGTAAGTGCGGGAACTCTGGAAAGTTTCAAAAGGAGGCTAGATAGATTCATGGATGATAGAGAGTGGTAGTAACTCTCGACAGGAGCTGCCATGCACAGGCCAACCGGCCTATTGCAGACTCCTTATTTTCTTATGTTCTTATGTTCTTATCTATCTATCTATCTATCTATCTACTGTATTTATCTATTTATATCTATTTTATTAACTCACCTGTACCATTAATCATCAGTTTATTTATCTTAATCTTCTTCCCATTTTGATTTATTCCTCTTAACTATGTATGTATCTACACCCACAAACAAACCTACTATCCACGCCCTACACCCACAAACAAACCTACTATCCACGCCCTACACCCACAAACAAACCTACTATCCACGCCCTACACCCACAAACAAACCTACTATCCACGCCCTACACCCACAAACAAACCTACTATCCACGCCCCACACCCACAAACAAACCTACTATCCACGCCCTACACCCACAAACAAACCTACTATCCACGCTCTACACCCACAAACACACACTACCCACCACCTACACCACAATAGAGTAAAGGAGGAATACAGAGTGTACTTACTCAGGGTAGCCATACCACTCTGGGTGGTTGATCCTTAGTGCAGCAGGAAAGAGAAAAATTATAAGTGGGTCATTCTATTCCTCGTGTGATGGATGGATGGATGGATGGATGGGAGACTGAATGGGAGGATAGATGGGTAGATGGGGGACTGAATGGGAGGAGAGATGGGTAGGTGGGTGAATCGGTGGATGGATAAACAGCTAACTGGATGAATGGACATATGGACTTGGATGGCATATTTGGATGTAAGACCCTACGATATGAAGAACATTTTGGACGTATAAACCCATGACAATTAACACCATTTTGGACTTACATCACAGGAAACAGGTAAAACATTTCTGTGATCGTTCTTCAATAATTCCATACGCCAACCTTACCTGCATTTATCTCGATTTCAGTATAAAATTTTAGTGTTAATTTCAGCATCGGAATCAATCAATCAATCTCTCTCTCTCTCTCTCTCTCTCTCTCTCTCTCTCTCAAGATGGAAATTTCATGACGTAAAATCCGATGAAAACTCGACCCTGTTTATACGTGTTGCTTCGAGGTTTTGTTTTCACGTTAACCTCATGTTTCGTTTCGATAAATGACACATATCACAGGAGGTGAACTACAAACTGAACTTTGACCTGACACCGACGACCGACCGACGGAAGATGGGGCTTCGGGTTTAGTCGTATCCCATTTGAGAGTTTTATGAATGTGAAGCCCCGAATTAGTCAACAAACCCTACAGCTCAATTTGGATTCGAACTTGTGCATCTTGTTCTTGAATCAGAACCTTATCTCACACATATATAGGGGTTAGGTTAGGTTGGGTTGGGTTAGGTTGGGTTGGGTTAGGTTAGATTGGGTTAGGTTAGGTGAGCCGTGTCCATCACAACCAGACAATTATCCCCGTCCATCAGATCTTCCCTTTAACAAATCCTCAACATAAAAGACAAATTCACCTCCATGTGTTAAAATCTTACTACACTACATTACCGTCACCACTATACCAAACCTGTGTAATATTAACATACTAATACACTATTAAGACATCACCAAATCCATCAATAAACAGTACATCTTCCTTTACACTTGATTAGAAAGAAAAACAAGAAAATATGCCCAGAATCTCAAATTCATTCACTAACATTACGAAAAATTACAAGAGTTAAGAGTCAAAGCAAGATATGTACTGTACGCAATGTTGATGTTATTTTGTTCGCCATCATTGTGTCCTAAAGTTAATCTGTTTTGTGAAGTAAATCCTCGGACTTGGGAACAAATCATCATGTGTACCTTTGAGTATTAAGGTCTTGATCCATTTCCTTGATGTCTACCGTTTGGAACAGGTAACCACCACAATTGTTTTAACCAAGACGAAAACGGACGAAAAATAAAGCTTCTACAAATATCAAGTATTAATTTTCTCTCTTTACAGGATCTAATAATCTTGGAAATGTGTTTAAATTAATCTGATTTGTTTTCATTTATTGTCGATCCTTTATAAGAGGACTTGTGGATCCCCCGAGCCTATCCGGCCATTTTGTTTAAATTTTTCGGTCGCTCTAAAATACCATTAAAACAATATTGAGTATAAACGTTTGGCTCAACTGATGATCTCAAACATGTCCCAACATTTTTTGCCTCAACTCCACATTCTGTAACTCATTTAGGTAGATGTCCCTCACTACATATACACTGGACTATGTGTAATGTTGCAGCTAATATGTTATCAAGATATTGCACATTATAAGTTCATGTGTGGTCATTATTATATCTAACGGAGGAATTTTAAAGAGCTATTACACCACCTGTATCATTAGTTGTCGCCAGGTGAAGGAATATTTAGGTAGATTATATTTTATTTACTGTAATTAAAGTTTCAATACCTAAGACGTTCCACTATAAGAGTCTTTCAACCTCAGGCAAGGTCTTAAGACTTTCTACACTAGGTCTTACACCCTGGAGTAGCTGTGTCGTCCACATAGGTAATTACTCTACAAGGAACCACAAGTTACACCTTGATGTAATACTTCATTTACTGCCAAACTTTATAGGGAAATATTTTTTCATAAAAAATTTCAAGTTACAATTTCACATAATAAGATACATTACAAACGTTCCTTCGGCTTACAGTTAAACTTTGCAATGTCAAGATATTTTTTTCACTGCAGAGGAAAGTATCCGTCATCATCATCACCACACACACACACACACACACGCAAAGACAAAATTCCTGTATCCAGATTCACAAAAGTTTATACATTAAATTCTTCCCTAAAATTAAACAGGCAATACATCTATTTGGTGGTTGCAAGCTCCCCAAAGAATGCAGTGATGGGTAGGGAACACTGTGTAACACTGAAGTCCATTTATTATGGATGAGAGAAATACAAGTGGTGACTCGCGTGTGCCATGCACGTCTCACACAGTCAGACTGAGGCTGCCTTGCCATATGGCAGCCTCGGGGCAATGTTGCCGCATAACGTGCAGTGGTGCCACGTGATGATATATATAAATGCTACTCGGCACAGTAGCTTATATACAGGGTTGATACTCGGCACAGTAGCTTATATACATAACCTACATCTCCCTCCCCCCTCACGCTCATAGTCTTTGTCTTGAGCGGACTTCTTAGTCCTAAGTCGCTCCGAGCGTCGAGGTGCACTGTGGGGCGGATCCTCGTGAGGTGTAGGTGACTCGTCCTCGGTCAGGGGGCCAGCAGCAGGGGGTGGGACTGGCCGGAGGAAGCGGCGGTTCCTCCACCAGACACGGCCGCTCGGCATCCTGACCTTGTAGTCCCGCGACCGGCCGACGCCCATCACTATGCCCACCTTGTCCCAACGTGTCGTCGTCGGGTCCTGGACGCGGGCAAGGGCACCAATCTCCAGTGGCTGAAGAGGGCGGGCACGGTCGTCATACCGAGCCTTGGCGTCCTGGGCACGTGAAGCGGCGCGGCGGTCGCAGCTCTCGGCTCTGGTCTGCCACTCCTTCGCAAAGGCCTTGGCGTGTGCAGGAACGCAAGAGCGGAGAGGGTGACCATACAGGATCTGGGCAGGGGAGCGTCCTGTGTGGGTGGGAGTATTACGTAACTCCAGGAGTCCTTTGTCAAACGCCTCACAGTCTATGTTGCCTGAAGGGGCCACCTTGAGGATGAGGTGCTTGACTGTCTTGACCGCAGCCTCAGCATGGCCGTTTGACTGTGGGTAGTGGGGTGTTGACACGATGTGGCGGACTCCCCAACGCTCCAGGAATCCTGTGAAGTCCCGGCTGGTGAACTGTGGCCCACCGTCCGTCCGCAGACGTACGGGGACGCCCAGGTCACGAAAGAGGTGCCGGAAGTGGCGAATGGTGGCCGCGGACGTCGTGTCCGAGCCACAGATTACCACCACAGGCCAGCCAGAGAGTCGGTCGGCGACAACTAGGAAATGTTTCCCAGCTGTGCTGAAGAAATCAGCCGACACGGACTCGAAGGGCCTGGTGGGTTCGTCGTCGCACAAGAGGGGCTCTTGCTGTTGACTGGGCTGCATGATCTAGCACGGCTCACAGGCACGGACCGTATTGACGATATCCGCGTCAATGCCGGGCCAGTACACAGCCTGCCTTGCGCGGCGCTTGGTGGCCTCTGCTCCACGATGGCTGTCGTGTAAGCGGGTCAGAACGCGACGACGGAGAGCTGCAGGGACGACCACACGGGCACCGTACAGGACGAGGTCCCCATCTGCATAGAGGTCCTCACGTATCTTCCAATACGGGCGTAGGGCGTTGTGGAGGTCAAAACGGTCGCGAGAGAACCCAGTCCTCACACTCTCCAAGAGCTGAGTGTAGGAGGGGTCGTCGCGTGCCGCGGTCCGTAGTTCCTCAAGGGCCAGATCGCTGTCGGGTGGCGACACTGAGGCCTGGGTGCTGGCGAGGGACTGTACGGCCTGCAAGGTGACGATGTTGCTGACGGAGAAACCGGCCTCGGTGCTGAGCATCTCGTCTTCAGGTGTAGGGCGGCTGACTGGGGAGCGGGAGAGGGCATCCGGGATGCACAACTCCTTACCTGCGCGCCAAGCCGCGGTGAAGACGAAGGCCAAAATCTTCTCCTTCAGGCGCTGGAGGCGGGGATTCTCGATGGCGTCCAGCGAATAGTGGTTAAGAATGGGGACCAAGGGCCTGTGGTCTGTGATGAGGTCGAAGTGCTGTAGGCCAATCAAGTAGAACTTGCACTTCGATAAGGCCCATACCACTGCCAGCAGCTCCAGCTCGATGGTAGCGTAGCGAGACTCAGCATCGGTGAGGAAGCGAGAGCCACACTGTACGAGCCGGTACTTTCCTCCACCGTGATCCTGGAGAAGGGCGTAACCAACCCCGTACAGGCGCGAGGCGTCTGTCTGGAGGACGGTGGGGAGCGCTGGGTCGAAAGTAGCGAGGATAGGTGGTCAGGGGTCCACGTGAACGTCCTCTTGGGGCTCATCAGGGGGCAGAGAGGCCCGGCAACGGCGGAGACGTCAGGAGAAAATTCTGCCAGCTGGTTCACCAGGCCCATGAAAGACCTGAGATCCGTAAGGTTGGCAGGTTTCGCAAAGTCCGCTATGGCGCGAACTTTCTCCTGGTCCACAGCAATGCCATCCCTTGAGAGTCGGTAGCCGCAGAAAGACACTGCAGGTGCGGCCAAGACGAACTTCTCGGCATTCAGAGCGATGCCGTGCGTCCTACACCTGGTCAGTACCTCGTCGATGCGGCGAGGATGCGTCAGGTAGTCCTCATTGTAGAGGAGGACGTCGTCCACTACCTTCACGCAGTTGGTCACGCCTTGAAGTGCCATGTCACCACGGAGACAGAAGGCAGCGAATCCCATAGGGCCACGGCAGTAGCGAAAGCGTCCGTAAGGCGCGATGAAAGTGGTCAGTGGCTGATCCCCCTTCTTCAGTGGGATCTGCCAGTAACCACAGAGGGCGTCCATCGTTGAGAAGTGCCGTACCTTCGGATCCACACTCCATAAAGCTGCAAAAGGTGTGGGTGAAGGGTGGGCGGGACGGGACACCTGGCTGTTAAGCTTAGACAAGTCGGTAGTATTCTGCACTCCACCGTTAGTCTTAGCCACAGCAACTAGAGGGTGGCACCAAGGGGATGGGTCGTCACCAACGGGTACGATGACACCCTGGGCCACCATGGAATCCAGTTCCTTCTTGACCGAATCCCTCAAGGCAAGAGGAATCAACCGGGGAGTGTGTATGGCAAACGGCTGTGCATCTTCCCGCAGGTGTATCCTCATAGGCGCACCCTCCATAGCCTTCAGTGGCGCGGTCCGTAGGGCCTCCTTCGTCACTAGCACATCCGAGTACTCCTTCAGGAAGTAGGCCCTTGCGGCTGAAGGAGACGTCTCGCTGTGAAGAGGAAGCAGCCGTGACTTGGGTGGAGGCGGGGAGGGAGTGGACGCCGGTTTGGGCAGCTTTGTGTGGCAGCGCCAGGCGCGTCGCTCGTCGACTCACGCACCCTGCTGGCAGTGTAACGAGCAGCTGGGATCTGCTCGGGAAAGTCTCTGGGCACCACGCCTAACTCCTTGCAGTGCTCCCACGACAACAAGGGTGTAGCGAGAGTAGGCTGCACGTCGATCCATCCGTGACACGACCTGTCGCCGTAGCTGATCTCTGCTTGAAAGGAGCCCACAGCGTCCGGCATCTGGGAACCGTCCGCATTGTAGTACAGCAGCTGCGGCGGTGGTCCCAGGTCACGTTTGGTGAGGCCCAGTTTCTAGAGGTGCTTCAACCCAATCACCGTAGTATCAGCGCCGGTGTCCGGTATCACCTCGATGTGACCCGACACATCACCGTGTGTGACGGCGACGCGGAGAGTAGGGGAAGAGGTAGCCCTGGGGCGTGTGGTCGATTCCACCCTCCTGATGTGACTCCGCTGCTGCTTGGTGCTACGTAGGCCATCTGGAGGGGGCTGCGTGCGAACCACCCCGATGGAAGTGCGCTGCTGTCCTCCTCGTCTCGGGCTTTTGGGCTTGGGTTGGCGGCAGCACTTGTCGTAGTGTCCATAGCGACAGCAGGCCTGACACTTGTGGCCTCGTGCAGGGCACCTGTCTATGTTAGAGCAGTGGCCCTTACGGTCACATCCACGACACAGTGCGTCGGCGGCCGGGCAAGTCTTGGGGCCATGCTGCTTTCCACAGCTGCCACAGGAAGCACTAGGCGGAGGCGTGGAAGAACGTGTGGCAGCCTTCGTGTTGTTGGCTGCCTTCTTACCCTTCTTGTACTGAGAGATTGCACTCACAGCAGGAGGGGCCCGTAAGGCAGAGGTGGCGGACTTGGTGGCCTCGTATGACCGACATTCAGTCACTACCACCTGGAGTGTGGAGGTAGCGTCCAGGGGGATGAGTCGCTGCATCAACTCTTCGTGCCTGACACCTGTCAAGATCCCGTGCTTGATCCAGGCGTCCTCACATTCCCGGCTGTGCGCCTTGCAGACGTCGATCTCCTCTGACAAACTCTTCATGCGTACAAAAAAGTCGTCAAAGGATTCGTTCTCCGCCTGCTTGCAGCTGGTGAAGGCATGGCGACGCAAAGCCTCGTTGTTCCGACCTTTAACGTGCTCCTGTAAAAGGTCGAGCACATCCGTCACTGAAGATGTAGAATCGGGAGGCACTTGCAACGTGTGCTCCAAAACTCTCTGGGTCTCCAGCGACAAACCCATCCGCAGTTGGATGAGCTGTTTGTTTGGAGGCATGCTATCAAGGTCCACCATCGTGGAGTAATCTGTCCAACGCCGCCTCCACTCGCGAAAAAGCTGAAACGTGACGTCTGGTGAGAGGGCGGGTGGGGGTTGAACAGATGCCTTGGGAGCTGTTGGGGTAGCAAGGGTACCTACAGGACGCTGGTGTGGTGGAGGAAGGAGGGTACTGGCGCCTATATGCGCGCTACCTGCGAGTGAGGGAGGGTGGGTTAGCGCCAGGGTCGCCAATAGTGCCTCAAAACGCAATTTTTCCTCCTCTCTTCGTTTCTCCTCCCACTGAAGTTCCATCTCTCTACGTCTCTCGTCCCGGTCGTCCATCCACCTCAGAATTGTGGCAATGTCCGTCACTGGAGGTGGAGGATGAGAGTCTGCGCCCGGTGGAGGAGAAGGTGGTAGGGAGTCGTGTCTCCCATCTTGACGTTGTCCCTTCTTACCTCCCATCTTTGTGTGTGCGTGGACTGCACTGTTTAGTATATAAAGTGGCGCCTCAACAGCTCGAACCACATATATATGACATAAACAGCGCAGAGATCACGCATATAGTCCACTGTTCTGTCCGTGAGCGAGTGCGTGCGTGTGTGCGTGTGTGTGTGTCTGAGAGATTGCTTCGTGGTGGCCTTAATGCCAGTGGCTGCAGACGCGGCGGGAGTGAGACCGTCAGTATCACCCGGGATGTCACACGAGAAGGGTGTACGCCTGCGTGCTCCGTGGGTACCACCAAAAACAGGCCAATGCTCAACTCTCAGCTCTAGACACACACTAATACACTGACACTAACACTGCCACCGTCACTAAAACGCACTGTGACGGAGCAACACTGCACATCGCGGCGAAACACAGTGCAACACAACACAACACACTATGAGTCGACGCGCATGACGCGCATCACCAGCAGACGTAACTGTCTCGGCACCGTTCACACACTTTGTAAGTCCACAGATCCTAGGCACTGCGCCATGGTGGTTACAAGTTCCCCAAAGAATGCAGTGATGGGTAGGGAAACACTGTGTAACACTGAAGTCCGTTTATTATGGATGATAGAAATACAAGTGGTGACTCGCGTGTGCCATGCACGGCTCACACAGTCAGACTGAGGCTGCCTTGCCATATGGCAGCCTCGGGGCAATGTTGCCACATAACGTGCAGTGTTGCCACGTGATGATATATATAAATGCTACTCGGCACAGTAGCTTATATACAGGGTTGCTACTCGGCACAGTAGCTTATATACAGAGTTGCTACTCGGCACAGTAGCTTATATACAGGGTTGCTACTCGGCACAGTAGCTTATATACATAACCTACACTATTTATCATAGAGTATGTGAACACTATTGACGCCATATTGGTTACCATCTTTGAGTCATATAATTAGTTAGCTACATAGTGTTAATTATTTAGTTAAATAGGAAAAATTAATCTACTAGCGTGTGTTGTGACCAAAATAAATCAACATTGTATTTACTTTCTCCTCCAGGGGGCACTAAGTCTAGAGAAATGACACAATTGACATCTACATAAAGTGACTGACCAAGGGTAGATATTGGCTACCTTTTGTGTTACTTTGAGGTCGTAAGAACACACAGAGCTGCTCTTAAGGATGTTTACCACAATACACCTCAACCAGTTTCTCATTCACTAAGGTCAAACAATAAATCTGGTTCACAAGATACACCGTAAATTTTATTAGAATACAATAATCAATTACTGTATTATTGTATCGAGGCGAATAGTCTTATGGTGTTAAGATGTGTTCTTAAGCCACGAAGGTAAACAAAAGGTATTCAATATCTGCCTTGGTTGATGATGATCTGTAGATGTTAGCAAGTCCTCCTCCTCCTGCTCTCGAGTAAGGTAAGGAAGGCCTCACCTGACCAAAATTGTTAATTAAGATAGATTACCTGAAGATTAACCCTCCCAGCTTATTTCAACTAATGATTAACCTAACGCTACCTGAGACATTAAGTTAGGTTAGATTAAGTTAGGTTAGGTTAGGTCAGGTCAGGTCAGGTCAGGTCAGGTCAAGTCAGGTCAGGTCAGGTCAGGCAGTGCCAGTGTAGTTAATCTTGAGGTTAAATAAACTAGAGGCTAATCTTCACATGAGCCACTAAGACACTTTGACGGAGGCGGTTACGTACAACAGGAAAGCTCTGATAACATATAATGTACAGTATATACCGTTTAAGTTGCATCAGCAGCTCTATACACCACTTATTGACTTACTCATTCACTGCCGTAGAAATATTTACTTCTCTAACAGGTTTCTATATGGTTCCCAGTCATTATAATACGACCTTGTAAAATCAAATGATCTAAATTAAACTAAACGTATCCAAATTAAACTTATCAGCTAACAAATCCTTCTAAAACACAATATATGCAAATAAAAAGTTCTAAATTCAACTTAACTTATCGTAATATAACTATTATAACTAAACTATTTTAATTAAACCTAACCTAAACACCTCAAGTGCCACAAACAGAAGGAAAAAACGCCTTTAATATTATCGTGTAAGAGGCCCCTGTAACCCACTAACTCCAGGTAATGCATCTATATCAATCTACCTGCGTCCGAAGCTCTATACGTGACTATGATCGTTACCCACTGCTGGAGAACATTTGTACTTCTATAATTACCCCTGGAGAAACAATGCACCAATTTACGATTTATTTATTTTATTTTTCATTTATTTTTTATTCTTGGTCCATACTGTAAACACCGCCCGCTGTTCTAACTTTCGGGGATTCTAAAATAAACTATAAATAAATAAATAAATAAAACAAGCATCTTTTGTTTTTCTAACCCATGAGCTGTGAGTCTTCACTATATACTTCAACATTACTGTAAACTAAGGCTAGAGAGGGTGTGTACAGTACTAGTGGAGCCAAGACGAGAAGGTATTTCAAATCCCTAAAGGGTTTTACAAGTGGAGAGTCTTACAAGTGGAGGGTCTTACAGGTGGAGGATTCTTAATAAGGATAAATACAACAAGTCTTACAGTTGAATCAGCCAAGTCGAGGAAAACTCTTAAGAGTCATGTAACTTCTACCTGGTGTTACCTGTAATCAAGCTAAGGTATATGTTAGAAGAATATTATCTCGTTACTATCCATTCCTCTTCCACTATCCTGCAAGGTGGTGTATTAATAGGCACAGATACTCATGATAAAGAAGGAATAAAGAGAAAGACGCAAGATACCTATAAGAGTCATGTAACTTCTACCTGACCTGTAATCAAGCTAAGGTATACTCGTTACTATCCATTCCTCTTCCACTATCCTGCGAGGTGGTGTATTAATAGGCACAGATACTCATGATAAAGAAGGAATAAAGAGAAAGACGCCCTATAAAATGCGACAGAATATACACACATGCCCTAACCCATCCCAACCCTATCCTACCCTCAGCTTCACCACAGTACACAAAGTCATTCTTGGTATCAGAGTGACGCATAAACACCCTGTATCGCCTAAGACACATTTGAATCGGATGGTTCGTTGACGGTTTTATTTCTTCGGTATAAACCAGTGAAGCAATTAGTTCGTGGGAACAGTGAGTCAAAATACTTCACATCAGCTTCGTTTACGACCTCCAGCTGATATTTACTTCTGTTGTCTATATCAATCACATTTTATAATGAAAACAAAAATATGGTTAGTTACTTAAAAATGAAAATAAATCATACTTAGATACTTAGGAGTGGGGAAAAAAGATACTTAAGATACTTAAAAATGAAAACACTCTTTGATACTTAAATTAGGACAAAATAAACGGACATAAAGATTTAACTATGAGCGGTGGTATATTACGACATGTACCGGCTATCAATACAGAGGCTCTATTTAGCCGTGAAGTTCTCTCAGAAACCCAACAAGACAATATGTGGTCATGTAAAAATTTCAGGTTAATTTTTAACACCATCCGTCATTTTAAACCTTGGCACCTGTAGATTAAGAAAATATATGGTGATATTTTTTCTGATGGGATAAAGGTCGTATTTGTCCAGAGAAGTAAGAGAGGAAAAAAATCACTTGAGAGGCATGACGTACAGAGTGTCTAAGGTGATAAAAGATCATATACTACCATTTGGGTTTTCAAATTAAGTTCATTACATAAAATATCAAACTCATAAAGATTACAAAAGAACAGAACACCATGAGCTCTCTACAGCTATTGTCAGCTGTCAATATGCTGATGTACAGAAGCTACACAATGTTATTGGTGACTGTAATCCCAGGAAAATGATGCTCTTATAAACTTGGTAACTGGAGCTGTAATGCCAGAAAATGCCAAATATGACAATCTATGTGCATATGAAGTTGGAAGACAAAATTATGAAAATTTTGTCAAGGAACGTATTGTTGGTCCATTGAGCATCTGGGAAAAGCTGTCCAAGGTTAATCTACTGTCGTGGAAAGCAGCAAATAAGACTTCAACCATCAAATTGCTATCACACGTTATAGAACTTAAGCAGGACATACAGTATATGCATCACAGAAGGGCAGCACTGTACATATCAAGTCACCAGACACTGATGTGTTTGGCATATTAAAGCAGCCTCAACTTGGAGAAAATACAAGTATGATAACAGGAACTGGTGAGCGACGACATATTGGGCAGAGAGCCTTACAGGTTTCCATGCCTTCACAGGATCTGACTGCATTGGAAAATTTGTTGGCAAAGGAAAGAAAGCATGTTGGAGCACTTTGATGAAATCTAACACAAAAGTCCTAGATGCATTCAAGATGCTGAGTAGACCAAATGCCCTCCAGCAGACATGTATATTGGTCTAGAGGAATTTGTATTTAAGCTCTACTGTCCACGAATGACTTTCACTAAACTGTCAAAACTTAGATGGCATCTCTTCAAGATAACGCAGGCAGAAGCTGGAGAACTACCAGCGACTGCAGCAACTCTAAAGTATCATATATTGAGAGGAAGGTATCAAGCTCTTCTGTGGTCTTGTGATGCAGACAGTGAAATGCTTTCACAATTAGAGCATGGCTGGAAGATTGACAATGACTGTTTCATACTAGTAATATCAGACCAACCACCAGCTCCAGAAGCAATCACAGAACTTGTTAAATGTGGATGTGGCGTCAGGAAATGTGGATCATTGTCATGTTCATACAGAAAGAATCAGAAAGAATAGCATGACATGCACCGAGATGTGTAACTGTCAAGCAGATGATGAGAAATGCCTAAACAAGGTGAAGGAATCTGTTGTACACAGAAGACTCTGATGACGAGGACTGAAGCAATGTCGTAAATAATAACTTGTGACTTGTTTACACATGATGTATAACACTACAAACTTTTAATAAATATGAAACGGTGGTTCTAAGCTTTTCAGATAATGGTAATAAGTATATGTTTAATTTCCAGTATTTGTCTTTAGCAATTAATTTTACTTACTGCAATCTCTTCTTTGCCAGAGACAGGATGGCATATATGAGCAGCCATGTTTGTAACACACTTAAGATATTATAACAGCATTCATAATATATTATGTTAAATTGTAATCATATAATACTACATGTTCATAGGATATTAGTCATGTTTTAAGTTACTTAGGACTTAATGGTAATACGTCTGTGGTTCATTACGCCGCTCTTTGATAAAACTTCTTTAATGGCATAAAACTTATAATAAACCGTTCAGAAAAAATTACACCACAGTTCCTTAACATAGTTTATAAGGATTATTACGATGTATGGTGTCAAAAATTAACATGAAATTTTTAGGGAATTACTTAAGCTCCTACACTAAAACCTGCCGACCTAACCTAACCTTTTTTACCCACCTCCACCTACTTACCTAACCTGACATAATCTAACCTAACCTGATATAATCTAACCTAACCTGACATAATCTAACCTAACCTGACGTAATCTAACCTAACTTGACGTAATCTAACCTAACCTGACATAATCTAACCTAACCTGACATAATCTAACCTAACCTGACATAACCTAACCTAACCTGACGTAATCTGACCTAACCTGACATAATCTGACCTAACCTGACATAATCTGACCTAACCTGACATAATCTAACCTAACCTGACATAATCTGACCTAACCTGACATAATCTAACCTAACCTGACCTAATCTAACCTAACCTGACATAATCTGACCTAACCTGACATAATCTAACCTAACCTGACATAATCTAACCTAACCTGACATAATCTGACCTAACCTGACATAATCTAACCTAACCTGATATAATCTAACCTAACCTGACATAATCTAATCTAACCTGACATAATCTAACCTAACCTGACGTAATCTAACCAAACCTGACGTAATCTGACCTAACCTGACATAATCTAACCTAACCTGACGTAATCGAACCTAACCTCCCCGTCTGACATAAGCTAACCTAATCAAACCTAACTTTCCCACCTACCTACCGTAACCTATCTACTTATTACCTACCTAACCTAACTTAACCCAACCTGACGTAATCTAACCTAACCTATTGAAACTTAACTTAACCACCTACCTCATCTAACACCACTTTGTAATCTCTTTGCGCTACCGCTCACAGGATGAGTATGGGGGGCACAATAAACTAGCCTCTAAGTGGCAAAATTAACAAAACTAACCTAACCTAACCGAACCTGACATAACCTAACCTGATCTGATCTATCCAACTTAAACATCTTAGAATATATAATAAAGCAGCTAGGTTAATTTAGGCTAAATATGGTTGATTCATATTTCGTTTTGACAGAAATTCCCGCCAAAATAATGTATCTATATTGAGAACCACCGCCATGTTGGTTCCACGTTAACAAGACACGGATACACTACAGAATAACCCGCGTTCGTTTAACCTCAATTACTACAGTTTACTTTATAATCTTACTTCAAAATCTTCACTACATCTCACTTCACAATCTCCACTACATCTCACTTCACAATCTTCACTACATCTCACTTCACAATCTTCACTACATCTCACTTCACAATCTTCACTACATCTCACTTCACAATCTTCACTACATCTCACCTCACAATCTTCACTACATCTCACTTCACAATCTTCACCACATCTCACTTCACAATCTTCACTACAACTCACTTCACAATCTTCACTACATCTCACTTCACAATCTTCACTACATCTCACCTCACAATCTTCACTACATCTCACTTCACAATCTTCACTACATCTCACTTCACAATCTTCACTACATCTCACTTCACAATCTTCATTACATCTCACTTCACAATCTTCACTACATCTCACTTCACAATCTTCACTATATCCCACTTCACAAACTTCACTACATCTCACTTCACAATCTTCACTACATCTCACTTCACAATCTTCAATACATCTCACTTCACAATCTTGACTACATCTCACTTCACAATCTTTCACTACATCTCACTTCACAATCTTCACCATATCTCACTTCACAATCTTTACTACATCTCACTTCACAATCTTCACTACATCTCACTTCACAATCTTCACGCACATCTCTTACTTCACAAACTTCACTACATCTCACTTCAAAATCTTCACTACATCTCACTTCACAATCTTCACTACATCTCACTTCACAATCTTCACTACATCTCACTTCACAATCTTCACTACATCTCACTTCACAATCTTCACTACATCTCACTTCACAATCTTCACTACATCTCACTTCACAATCTTCACTACATCTCACTTCACAATCTTTCACTACATCTCACTTCACAATCTTTACCACATCTTACTTCACAATCTTTACCACTTCTTACTTCACAATCTTCACTACATCTCACTTCACAATCTTCACTATATCTCACTTCATAATGTTCACCACATCTCACTTCACTATCTTCACTACATCTCACTTCACTATCTTCACTACATCTCACTTCACAATCTTCACTACATCTCACTTCACAATCTTTACCACATCTCACTACACAATCTTCACTACATCTCACTTCACAATCTTCACTTCATCTCACTTCACAATCTTCACTATATCTCACTTCACAATCTTCACTACATCTCACTTCACAATCTTCACTACATCTCACTTCACAATCTTCACTAACACCATCCTTCATCACTACATATAACTCTATCCATCATCACTACTTATAACACCATCCAACATCACTACATATAACACCAACCATCATCACTACATATATCATCATGCATCATCACTATATATAACACCATCCATCATCAATACATATATTACCCTCCTATCATCACTACATATAACACCATCCATCATTACTACATATAACGCCATCCTTCATCACTACATATAACACCATCCATCATCACTACATATTATAACACCATCCATCATCTCTACAAACACCAGTCCTCAACACTATAGTGATAAACAGAGCTTCATTTTGTTGTCAATTTCTTTAAATTCCAACCTTATTAAACCGTAATTCCTTCTGTATGGTCAAATTTTGATTTGACCTCAGTGAGAGAGCTGTTAGTGTCAGTAAATCACAATGGTGTTCCGACACACTGTAACAAAAGTTTCAAAGGTTGAGGTGAAGCCTTGCCAGGTGAAGGAGAAGGGCCCCCGATCTAACAAACTGCAGACCACAAAGCACACTAAACCTCAAAACAACAAGAAGAAGAAGGAAACTACCGCTTTCTGCCATGTACAAAAGGACCAGTACCTGCCATGGGGAGACTACATCTTCACTGGGAAAAAGACAAAGAACAACAAGAAGCGTTGACCCAACATTTATGATATTTAAAAATAATAAAAAACATATTAATTGATTTTGTTTGTATTATTTATGCTTTTATTATTTTCAACTGTAAATGTGCTGTTTTGGGAATATATTTTGAGTTACATAATATTTAGGTACAGCAGTTTATTTCACTGTATCTCCTTGTGTGAGTGTGTGGATAGGGTGTGGGTACTATGGGTGTGTGGGCATTATGGAGAACTAGTCATGGCTAACTGTGACCCTATATACGGGTTACATCGGCCTTAACGCCCTTGTCTCAGCGCTATCTCATATATCCAAATTTCACATATTTGAAAGTATTAGATAACCAAAATATATGGAAAATATTTAGTTAAAAATACAAATAATAAAACAAAATCGAAAACAGAAAGAAAAAACAATACCCGTGAAAGTGGAAATAAGGAGGAGACAGAGCAGACGATACACAGGAAGGCAGTAATCATCATCCCCGTGTGAACCAGCCAGAGAAGAACTCCTTCGCCTCACCGTCCACCCGCGTACGATCAGCTGAGTGAAGTTGCCTTGTGTTGCAGTAAACTTTATCTGTAAAAGGACAATTTACTTTTACTTTTATTGTTTATCTTACTGTTTATAACTGTTTATTTTCTCTTACATAATGTACACTAAGTATGGGAGTGTACAGTAAGTTATACCAGATGGCAACAAATTTACATTCGTCTTGCAAATATTAAAACATTACCCTAACAACAGTATTGTATAACAACACGAGCTAAAGTGATGTGTAAAAAGGTCGGTTGCAAAAAGAAATATTATTCTTTTAAGTCTTTTTCAGTTAGTTCAGTGTTAACAACATTATAGGTCATATTTCATGCAGTATGCATATACAATGTTTGCTGAAGGTTTAATACCTTTCTGTTTACTGATGATGTAAAACCCTCGTTAAAATACTTTAGAGTCGTTTACAAAATATTTGGTGCGTTTCCGGAGCATTGTATGTTTTTACAGCATGAGAGGCGGCAGGTATGTGGAGTTTTAAGAGCACTTCACGCTATAGCTCAGTTGGCCACGGATTAGCGAATTACGAACTGAAAATGTTTGGATCGTCATCTGTTTCGTGTAAGCTGTGTCGGACATTTTGTGCTACATTAAAGTCCAGCGATCTGTGGCAGCTGTCGGGCTCCTGCCTGACCACCCTTTGCCTAAGAAGAGCGATTGTCTGAAGGTGTTCAAGTAGTTACTCAATTGTGAAAAAGTGATAGTGAGTCCCATAGACATGGCTGCCAGTTAGGGACAGTGTGGATACGGCACACTACATAGCATGTCTTCGGAAAGTAAAGGAGGCCGTGTAGCCAAGACTGCACTCAACCGCCTTCACTTCCCCAATTACAGCTAGGTGGACTGAGAGCGCCTCGGGATTATCATATCTATAATGCCAGACGGTAACACCATCCCTTGACACCTCGGAGACTATACAGTACTGTGTTCGGGGCGTGTTTGTGGGTCTCTACTGCCGCCTCCCTATCGTTGAGTTGCTCCCCCACTTACCGTAACCAGTCGAGGTCACTGTGGGAGGCCATGTACGGTACAGTACAGTACAGAGTCACGCCCCCCTCAACAACGTCCGCACCTCGCCTGCTGAATACAGTATTTGCAAATGTGACCATAAACCCCAACAATTGTAGCAAATTACAAGTCCCGGGATTTGCCCCTGGTATTAACACAGTGACAAGCGTCCCATTCCTGGTAAGTAGCAGGTGGCCGGAGGTAGTGCAATCCTCTCCCAGACTACACGGAGATGAGAGAGAGCTGGCTGACCATCATGGTAAGGACGCCTCACTATTTGGACCCCAGGGAGGCCATTATCGTAAGTTAAGTGAAAGGCATTTGGAATACTGGACGACTAGACGCT